>NW_007729413.1:182496-194059 GCF_000696425.1 Galeopterus variegatus | reverse complement strand
TAATCAAGCCTTTGTTGCAAATTGCATTACAGAAGGTCACCTTGTTTGACTTACTGAATGTTACCAGCTTCTATTGTTAAACTTATTAAACTGTACTTAGCAAAACCCCAACTATGTCTCTTCCTGTAACTTCTTGTTCTGGAGAATAAATGCAGGAAGAGAACACCAATTCGTGGTTAATTTCCCAAATGGAAGGATGCCTCATGCTTGAGGGTCCTGGGATATTAACTCCTTTCTGGGGCTTCTCACTGCTCAAAAGAGATGGGCTTTGAGTAATCTTTGGTATCTCCATCACCCAGGGGAAAAGGGGTGACAAATCCATGGGAGGCAAAGCAACACAAGAGTGTCTTTATTCAAGACTATTGGAAAAGGGGAGAAAGGCCAGAACTTAGTTTGAGCTCAGCTCCACTGAAACAAAGCTGGAGAGGTTTCAAGGTTGGGGGTTGGGGAGATTGTGGGTTATCTGTATTTGGTAATGGTCTTTACCTAAAGAAAACTTTCTCATTTCTCTATAACAGTAGAGAGTGTTACATCTCAAAGCAGAATGCCCACCAAATTTAGGCTCCTACCCTCACCCAGAGATTAGGAGATAGGGATCTTATCTTTCCTGATGATTACATTACAAAGAAATAGCTCCCAGGTATTTGAGAAATAGAGTTCTGGGTTGTGACACTGACAAGAAACTTAAACAAGATTTACATCTCAGAGGGGCAAAGAAAAATCTATAGTTATGTGTTTTCTACAGTAAATAATCTAGAGAAAGAATAAAAGTGGCCTATCTCTATGGTTAGGCTATCTGTAAGGGCCTGTGTGACAGGGCAGTCAGGGACCTAGAGGCTTCTTGAAGAAGCCTGTCTAAAGTCTATTCAAGCTGAGAGAATTATTAATGCTGTCTTGGTCAAAGACAAATCTAGCACTCAAAGATATTGAAACAGCTATTCTAACAAAGTTCAAGTTTTTAAAGTAAAATATGAACATATTAAAGAGAGAAATGAAAGAACCAAATTAAATGTGTACAAATATATATATAATAAAAATTTTACGATATAAGAGAAGCAGCAGGTAAGGTACCATAGAAGAGCAATGGGAGCTGTCCAAAGTGAAGCACAGGGAAAAAAAACTGAGAAAAACTTGACAGGACCTCAGTGATCTGGTGGCAATATTAAACAATATAACATATCATAGGCGTCAAGGGAAAACTTCTCCTTTGCCGCTTGAAGGTCCACAGAAAATCAACTGATGAAATGTAGATTAATAGCAGAAAGGGCATGACAAATTTATTTGATCATAGCCTTCAGAATAAAGATATAGGGAAACCTGTCCATTTTTATTTTTAGGTTCTATGAAGCAGGTACTTCTGTGTAAAAACATAATTGGATAAAAAGGGTCTGATCTGATGTTAACAGAGTGAGTGGGGAACCCAGCAAGGCCTGTTTGTTTGGGTTTTTCTCAGCCTTTCTGTGCAGCAGTCCTATCTCCCTGGTAAGGAGCAGGGACCCCTTTGGAAATGGGAGTCTTATGACCTACAATCGGACTAGGTGGTCAGAGAATGTTGTTATGGCTAGCTCCAGGACAAAAAGAAAGGGGGTGGTAGGGGAGATTAGGGTATATTTTTAGTCTTTATGGCTGGCTTTGGGGAAAAGGAGTTCTGCTTTAAAACTTTGCTTTTGACACTATCTCTTTGGGGCATTATTATCTGAGACCCAAAAGTATATTTGTAAGAGTTTCAAAAGAAGAGGGAGCAGAAAATATATTTGAGGAAATTAAAAATTTTCAAAATTTGATAAAAATTGTTAGCTCACAGATCTAAGAAACTCAATGAAACATGTTAAAGAAACATAAAAGGGCCTCAATATATAAAACACAGCTCAATCAATTGCTGGAAATCAGTGAAGAGAGTGTAAAAAGACCTATTACACAGAGAAACAAAATAAAGTTATTTACAGAATGTTTTAGAGAAATAATATAAGCAAAAAGATTTAAAATGAAATGCCATGCTAAAGTTGCTTACAAGAATATTATTTTCAAACTAGAAACCTATAGATTGAAAACTCCTATTTAAAATGAAGAAAAAATATATTTTTTAAAATGAACACTACAGGGTGTTATAAAACGAAGGTCAAGGGTTCCGATCCCCACACTGGCCAGCCAAACAAAACAAAACAAAACAAAACAAAACAAAACAAACAAACAAACAAAAAAATATGGTCTTAAGTGAGCATTACAACAAAAAATTCTTCAGGTGAAAGAAAAAATAATAGCAGATAGAAATTTAGATGTATAGAAAGAAGAAAAATTCTGGAAATAGCAAATATGTAGGTAAATAAAATATTAAAAAATGTTTGAATGTGTTCAAAAGATAATTGTTTAAAAATATATTGTGGGGGCCGAGCCCGTGGCGCACTCGGGAGAGTGCGGCACTGGGAGCGCAGCTAGCGCTCCCGCCGCGGGTTCGGATCCTATATAGGGATGGCCGGTGCGATGCGCTCACGGGCTGAGCGCAGTGCGGCCAGTCACAAAAAAAAAAAAAAAATATATATATATATATATATAGATATATATTTATATATATATATATAGATATATATAGTGGGGTTTAGAATACATGTAAAAGTTATTGCAAAAATAGCACAAAGAAAGGGAGGGGAGAAATAAAAGTATACTGTTATAAGTACTTACTCTTGTAAATAAGTAAATGCGTAAAAACCAGGTCTCTAGGGAGAAGAAAATTTCTGATTGATAGTATTGCTGATTTCTATGTTATAAATACTCCCACTGCAGTTGAGTTGAAGCTAGTAAGGGACTTCACTGATGTGGAATTGGGAAGAGACATTCCCCTTAGCACCTGGGTGATGCATGCTGCCCAGCTCTTCACTAATTGCAACGTTCTTAGATTGCATGTGAAGTGGTTTATGAGAAGGCAGATTATGATCAGTTAAAGATACATATTAAAATTTCTAGAGCAAGCACTAAACCATAATAATAATAGCCATAATTACAATAACAACAAAACAAAGAGTCATAGCTAACAAGCCAATAGCTGAGATAACGTGGAGGAATCTAAGGGGGCGGGGGTTAATTAATATAAAAAAAGGCAGGAAATAAAGAAAACCTAAATAAAGATAAATGGGAAAAATAGAAATAGCTAAGTAAAGCTCAGTCAGATGACAAGATGTAGGAACTAAATGGGAAAAATAGAAATAGCTAAGTAAAGCTCAGTCAGATGACAAAATCTAAATGGTAAAGAAAAACCTGGGTTAATGGTGGAAGCATATGATATAATTCCTCCCAAAGAGATGTGAAGTTTAAGAGCAAATATCAGTTTTTTTAACCAGCTCAGCTCGTAGTTTTTAGTTACCTTTTTAGAAGCAAATCTTGAAATAAAAGGGTGAGAAGTATGATATGATAGAAAGGACAGGACTCATATACAGCAGAATTCTGAGTTTTATCCCCAACACAAAAAGAAAAACATTGAAATGATGAAACATGAAAAAGTGGATTAAAAAATACACTCAAATCAACTGTTTGCAAAATTAATGTGACAATGTTCAAGTGAATCTCATCTCACCAGAATATTTTCAGCAGTCTGTATAGTTGCCATCATCTGGTTTAAAGATATGAATAGAAACTGTGTAAAATCCAGATTTTAATTGGAAGAAGGAAACATTTTCCAAATATCTCGTTTTCATTTCCACTCATTCTTTTTTGTTTTGAGAACATTCATCATAACCTTCATCTTTTGCATCTCATTATTTCTAACATTTATATAGGGCTAAGAATGGGTCAAGAACATATGGAAGTTGTACATTTTCAACATTAAATTCTCCACATCAGAATTTCAATAGTTAGGGACTATTATTATACACACATTATAGATGAGGAAACTGAAGAACAGAGAGGTTAAGACATTACTGAATAAATGCTACAGCCTGAACTGAACCCAGTCAGTTTGGCTCTAAGGCCTGTGTGTCACCTACTCTGCTATGCTCTCTGTGGATCACACTATATAAACTAACCTACAATTTGTCAGTCATTTCATCTTAGAAGGCCATACGTAATTATCTCTGATCTTTGATCACTTCCCCCAAATAACCTCTGGTTATATTCAGATGTTTGCAATTTTGCACATTTTTAAACAAGCCCATTCTAAGTCAAGAGATCTTACAAGGTTCATATTTTGATGATATCAAATGTTAACACCTCCAGAAGTATCCACCTGTACCCTTCTAACAATTTACTGCAAACAAATTTAGGCATTTGCAAGGTAAAGGAAATTTAAAGAAACTGATACGTGTATCATAATCCACATTGTTCCTAAATCAAAGGATTCTCACTGGAGAGTTATTTTCCTTTGTCTTGTTGCTGCTGAAAAAGACAGCATTTTGGGAAGTTTAGGAAGGACATGGAAACTTACTAGGCATTGGGTTAAATATGTGAGGGTTAAAATAAATTGGGGATTTTAATTGGAAGAATTATATATATATATTTTATAAACTTATGGTGTGAGAAGTTAAGGAACAACATATTATTCAATGGTGTGAACATGATACACTGCCTTTAACAGAAACCATGAATAACTTATTTCTAATATTTCTTACTAAAGCAGACAGGACAGAGAAGTTCCATTTCATAGATCATTTCATTATATTTTCCTGAACTTAAATTGAATTACAGCAGTTCACTTTGTTCCAGACTCACTTTGAAGACCATTCAGAGCTTTGCTAGTTAGGTAATGTGAGGGCACGTTCACACGGTTTGGGAACAGCCAGTTATTCAAATTCATCACTATTTTTCAAATTGGTGAGTCCACAATCATTTTCACCAGACACTAATGGGTGATGAACAACTCTGAACCACTGAAAAAAACTGAAAACTGGGCATTGCAAAGAATGCTCCTGCAAGATAGATGTTGATGTTACCAGAAATGTGTTCCCAGAAATGTGCTGAGAATTCTGTTTGTAATACCACTGTTACTTTTGTCTGATAAGGAGGCATGTATAAAGCCAGAGTCTTCAGAGTAGTCAGGCATGAGTGGAACAGGGATACAAAACTCTCATGATCAAAGAAATGGAGCTTTTCTTCTCTGGGGGAATCATCTCTGAAGCTGGGTGGGTCATGCACAGCTGACAGTTCCAATAAGGAACCATCAAGATTTGAGGAGTATATGCTTTGCTATCTCCTCATGTGTGTAATGTTCTCAATAAATTTACATATCATTTTCTACTAAAGAAAACATGCCTGCTGTTTTTTAGATGTCACTTCATTGTCCCATTGTGATAGATATGCATCTTGAAAAACATTAATCATTTCTGTAACAGAGCATATGTGCTAAATTCTGCTACCAAAAATTAGAATTCAATGTTTTAACTCATTTCTATATGTGTTAAATGAACATGTTAATTAGAACCTTGTCAGATAGAATATTTTCTTCAAATAAATTAAGAAATCCTGTCCACGTTTTCCAGATGTGAATATTGGGTGTCATAGAGACCTGAAAATTAAACTGCACTGGGAGATTACAAAAATTCAGTCTTCTAAAATTAAGACTGTATGCAAGTGACTTACTAAGTATTTGCATGAAATTACCATTCTGAAATTAAAGTAGAGTAGATAATTATTAACACTTAAAAATAATACATGCATCAGTATTTTTCGTAAAAAAAAAAAATCCCTGTTAAATTGTGAAAACATTTTATGGCAGAGTAGTATTCCATGGTATGTATGTATGTATGTATATNATATTCAGATGTTTGCAATTTTGCACATTTTTAAACAAGCCCATTCTAAGTCAAGAGATCTGCTTACTTACAAGGTTCATATTTTGATGATATCAAATGTTAACACCTCCAGAAGTATCCACCTGTACCCTTCTAACAATTTACTGCAAACAAATTTAGGCATTTGCAAGGTAAAGGAAATTTAAAGAAACTGATACGTGTATCATAATCCACATTGTTCCTAAATCAAAGGATTCTCACTGGAGAGTTATTTTCCTTTGTCTTGTTGCTGCTGAAAAAGATAAGCATTTTGGGAAGTTTAGGAAGGACATGGAAACTTACTAGGCATTGGGTTAAATATGTGAGGGTTAAAATAAATTGGGGATTTTAATTGGACGAATTATATATATATATTTTATAAACTTATGGTGTGAGTAGGTAAGGAACAACATATTATTCAATGGTGTGAACATGATACACTGCCTTTAACAGAAACCATGAATAACTTATTTCTAATATATCTCACTAAAGCAGACAGGACAGAGAAGTTCCATTTCATAGATCATTTCATTATATTTTCCTGAACTTAAATTGAATTATAGCAGTTCACTTTGTTCCAGACTCACTTTGAAGACCATTCAGAGCTTCGCAAGTTAGGTAATGTGAGGGCACGTTCACACGGTTTGGGAACAGCCAGTTATTCAAATTCATCACTATTTTTCAAATTGGTGAGTCCACAATCATTTTCACCAGACACTAATGGGTGATGAACAACTCTGAACCACTGAAAAAAACTGAAAACTGGGCATTGCAAAGAATGCTCCTGAAAGATAGATGTTGATGTTACCAGAAATGTGTTCCCAGAAATGTGCTGAGAATTCTGTTTGTAACACCACTGTTACTTTTTTCTGATAAGGTGGCATGTATAAAGCCAGAGTCTTCAGAGTAGTCAGGCATGAGTGGAACAGGGATACAAAACTCTCATGATCAAAGAAATGGAGCTTTTCCTCTCTGGGGGAATCATCTCTGAAGCTGAGTGGGTCATGCACAGCTGACAGTTCCAATAAGGAACCATCAAGATTTGAGGAGTATATGCTTTGCTATCTCCTCATGTGTGTAATGTTCTCAATAAATTTACATATCATTTTCTACTAAAGAAAACATGCCTGCTGTTTTTTAGATGTCACTTCATTGTCCCATTGTGATAGATATGCATCTTGAAAAACATTAATCATTTCTGTAACAGAGCATATGTGCTAAATTCTGCTACCAAAAATTAGAATTCAACTCATTTTAACTCATTTCTATATGTGTTAAATGAACATGTTAATTAGAACCTTGTCAGATAGAATATTTTCTTCAAATAAATTAAGAAATCCTGTCCACATTTTCCAGATGTGAATATTGGGTGTCATAGAGACCTGAAAATTAAACTGCACTGGGAGATTACAAAAATTTAGTCCTCTAAAATTAAGACTGTATGCAAGTGACTTACTAAGTATTTGAATGAAATTACCATTCTGAAATTAAAGTAGAGTAGATAATTATTAACACTTAAAAATAATACATGCATCACTATTTTTTGTAAAAAAAAAAAAAAAAAATCCCTGTTAAATTGTGAAAGCATTTTATGGCAGAGTAGTATTCCATGGTATGTATGTATGTATGTGTATGTATATATATACCACCATTTCCTTATTCAATCATCCATCGACGGGCATTTAGTTTGGTTCCATATCTTGGCTACTGTAAATAGAGCTGTGATGAACATTGAAGTGCAGATATTCCTTTGACATGATGATTTCCATTCCTCTGGGTTTGTACCCAGAACAGGGATTGCTGGATCGTATGGAAGGTCTATCTGTAGTTGTTTGAGAAACCTCCATACTGTTTTCCATAGTGGTTGTACTAATTTACAGTCCCACCAACAGTGCAGGAACATTCCCTTCTCTCCACACCATCGCCAGCATTTGTTATTCACCATCTTTCTGATTATACTTTGAAAAATGTCTATTTAGCTCCTTTGCCCATTTTTTAATTGGGTCATTTGGTTTGATTATACTTTGAAAAATGTCTATTTAGCTCCTTTGCCCATTTTTTAATTGGGTCATTTGGGGTTTTTTTATTTTTTATTTTTATTTTTATTTTTATTTTTTTTTACTGTATAATTGCTTAAGTTCTATGTATATTCTGGATATTAATCCCTTGTCAGATGCATAGTTAGCAAAAATTTTCTTACATTCTGTAGGTTGTCATTTCACTGTTGATTGTTTCCTTTGCTGTGCAGAGACTTTTAGTTTGATATAGTCCCATTTGTTTATTTTTTTCTTTTGCTGCATAAAAAGAATGAAATACTTCCATTTGCAACAACATGCATGAAACTTGAGAAACTTATATTGAGTGTAATAAGTAAAACACAGAGGGATAAATAGTGCATGTGTTCACTCATATGTGGGAGCTAAGAGAGAAAGGAAGGAAGGAAAGAAAGACTACAGTATTGCGGTGGTCTTACAGAGAGAGGGAACATTCCTAGGGCTATAAGCAGAGTGGGGGTGGATAGTGGAGGGGAAGGGTGGTTGGGGGACAATTGGGTGGGGACATGGGATAAAAAAGCATTTTCTGGTAATTTGTATCTCATGAATATTCATAATAATAAAAATTGTGAAAACTAGGCTTTATTACCCATCAACATATTTAGTCAGTTAATATGAAATCTATATCAGTAAAGATTTTTAAAAATATTTTAAGAATGGTAGAATCACTTTGTAAATTCAAAGAGAAAATATGAGCTATGTTTAAAGAGAAAATATAAGCTATGTTTAATTACTTATTTACGTTTTTCTGAATTTACAAATTCTATCATATGAAAAACATTATCATGGTAACTAAAAGCAGAGGGATTAGGATTGGGCTCTTGTCTGTATTTTCCAGTGACACAAGTTAGTGTCTGTCTTAGTCCATTTGTGCAACTCTAAGAAAATGCCAGATGCTGGGTAATTCATTTTTCACAGTTCTGGAGGTTGGAAGGTCCTAGACTCTTTAGGCACTGGCAAGTTTGGTATGTGGTGAGGGCCTTTGTCTCCACTTCCAAGGTGGTGCCTTCTTGCTGCATCCTCTGGAGGGCACTGTGTCCTTACATGGCAGAGGGACAGAAAAGGCTGTGTGATGTCTTTTTCATAAAGATGTTAATTTATTCAAGAGGGTGGAGTCCTTATGAACTAATTCCTAAATCCTCTACCTCATAATACTCTTGCATCAGAGTTTACGTTTAAATACATGAATTTTGGAGGACACTTTCAGAGCATATCGGTGGCTTTGTTAATTTCAGCAAATGACTTCAAGTCATTAAGTAAAGTACTTGTGATTCAATTTTCCCATCAATAAAATGGGAATATTAGCACATATTTCAGAACATTGTCATAAAGATTAAGTAGGTTAATGTAAGATGTTTAAAAACCTAAAATATATTATCTAATAATGTAATTATAATTATCATTGTTACTAGTATTATAAAAATGAACAAATACATTTACAGAGTATATTATGTGCCAGGCATTATTCTTGTGCTTTTCATATGTTAGCTTATTTTGTTACTATTTGTTTTATTTTCTTTTCATAATTTCCTGAATTCTAACGTTATGTTAGCTTTGAAAATTATCTAAATCTAAGTATGGGAGCACATCCACTTGACAAAGAACAGGGCATGCACCAAGGGCAAAAGTCCCAAATGCACTTATGCAGAGTCTAAGTGCCGAAAATAGTTTCCACTAGATTACATAAGAACATTAGGGTCATTTCTTATCCAGCTTTATTCCCTTTCCTTTGTTTCTCAAGATGTTTTCCAGAGAATGCCCCATAGCCAATTTCTTTTCATTCCTTTGATAAGTGATTAAGTTGTTTTTTCTGTTGTATTTCCTTGTCCTTACAATAAAAATTGAAGCAAATACCGACTCAGGCCTGTGCATTGTTTCTTCTTTCTTGAAGGAGTTTCCTTGGTGCAGTCCCTTTGGGCTTTTCATTGCTCAAAAGATAATTTTCCTAATTTTGTCAAAGCAAAAGTTATAGAATTATGTTAAATTACATAATAATTTAAAGATATTATATCATATTGTTTTACAAATAAGTTAATCAAAATAGTATGTGTATTTTAGCTTAATAAATTCATTTTCCCAATAATCATTTTTATTTAATACTTCCCAACACTTTGAAAGATAAAAGCTTATGGATGGTGCTGTGTATTTATTCCCCAAAGCTATACAAATTATAGTCACTTTCAATTTTTATGAAATGTGCCATCTAGACATTAGTGTATATATATATATAATATATACACTATATATTATATATAATATAATAGTATATATAATATAATATATGTAATGCAATATATATAATATAATATAATATAATATAATATATAGTATATATAATATATATAATATAATATATATATTATATATATATAATATTTTCCCAGAAGTCTGGCAATTTGCCTCTTTTCTAAAGTCAAAATAGCTTTTTTTAATAGTAAACATAATTTCCATTATCTTAGTAAAATTGGAATTAAGAAAAATCATATTAAAGAAATTTCAAAGTACCCAGTAATTCAACCTACCACCCAGAGTACATGCTGTCACTTTGGTGGCCTTATTCCCTGCAGTCTTTTTATTTGAAGGGATCAGATTCTGGAGTCAGACTGTCTGTATTTGAACTCTGGGTCTTCAACTTACTAATGTGTCAATTTGGACAAATTATCCAGAAGCCTTAATCCCATCATCTGTAAAATGGAAATAATCATTTCATAAATTTCACAAGGTTTATTTGAAAATAAGTAAAATGATTTATATAAAAGTGCTTCACACATTTCCTGGCATAGAGTTAGTACTCAATAAATGTTTTCTAGTATTCTTATTACTATCATTTGCAACCTAAATAGAATCAAGCTTTTCTTTTTCTACTTTACATCATATTGCACGCATATTTCCATAACAACGACACTGTCTAATTTACATTAATTAATGCATACAATTATCTTCTGACCATACCAGGTGAGTACCTTACCTGCTCTGCTTACTACTGAGAAGCTTTGCAATTCTGCTGTCTTGCCCCACGTAGCCCCAGAACCCTACAGAAAGGCCTGACATGGTCCCTGTAAAATCTTTACGCCTTTGGTCAGAGTTACAGATTCGACAGGCATCTCTGTTTCAGATTACCTTTGAATCCAGGCTGAGCCTCTGTGAATGTGCTGGTGTTCCATCTCTTCCTGGTAAATCCTCAGACTCAGTGATGTTTGTTTAAAGTAACTCAGGCTTTACCTTGCCCCTTGCAGCCTGAAACAAGCTAAAATATATTCCAAACATGGATGTACTAAATGCCTTTCATTTTTTTGTTATTGTCAGATTGTGCATTAGGGAATTTTCAATTTCTCTTTAATATGATAGATCTGTCATAAACATGGTCAATAAAGGTCTATTTCAAAGGAGAATCCTAGAAGTGAAACAAATGTAAAACTCTTGTTATACTGTGTAAAATTGATTTCTCAAAATCTGTTGTAACAATGCATACTCACACAAAAATAGTGCATTATAAGATCTCGGTGCTCCCTCAAAGACAAGAAATATTACCGTTTTTAATATGCCATTATGATGAGAAACATGACATCTCATTTTATCTCATTTTGGCTTATTTTTTCTCTTTACAGAAGTAAAAAATATATTTAAAATAAAGTCAAAAAAATAAATATTTGTTGATATGATTTTAATCTCAAGAAATACTGTCAGCATTTGGGTATATAACTTTCTGAACATTGCTTACACATATATATTTTTTTCTTTTTTGTCTTTTTT
>NW_007729413.1:174370-182077 GCF_000696425.1 Galeopterus variegatus | reverse complement strand
TTTTTTAAAAATAATAACGTCATGGTAGTACTAATATTATTAAATTACCTAAATTTTATTTTCACTTAGTAATTTGATTTGATTATATTTCCATGCCAATAACTGTTCTTTTATTGGATTATTATAGCAAAAATGTAACATTTTATTTTCATGTTATTCCATAATTTTTATAATAATTTTTATGGTCCTTATTAAGCATTTAGGGTGTTTTAACTTTGTGGTTATTTAAACACCACTGCAATGGCAATTCTTGATGTAATTTTCTTCATACTGGGATGGGCCTTAAGAAAAAAAAAATTAAAATAAATAAAAAAGTTTAATGGACAGGCACATTTGTAAAGAACCACAAAATTGCTCTCAGAAAAAAAAAATGCACCAATTAATCTGTCAACACTTTCTGAGCATTCACTTTCATTTCTACTCCAACAATGACATTATGATTCATTTTTATAATTTCCATTTTTGTATTAAAGATATGTTTTATGCTAGTTGAATATTTCTGCTTTTAATTATAATTTAAATTTCTTCAGTTGATTTTCTATTTCTTCATTTTGCTGTTTTTTCCTTGTTATTGTTATCTTTTCATACATCCCACTCTTGGGTGGAATAACAGAGACTTTTAATTGATTTGTGAGTATTCTTTAGATGTTAAGAAGATTAATATTTCTACTATAATTTTTGTTATGTATGTTCACAGTTTAAAATTTTCCTTCTAATTATGTTTTCTTACTTAGCATAGGCTTTTAAGAAATAGGTAACCAAATTTAATTTTATATGTGCATTTGTATGTGTGTATATAAATATATAATTATATATATTTATTTATATACATTTGGGTTATTTCATGCATAGCAAGAGCTTACATAATCAGTTGTCAAATATTTGTCTATGTATTTTTCTTTTAAAAGTTTATTGACTTGATCAAGTTAACATCTTTAGTGAAAAATCATGTTGATAATCATTTACCCTCAATATAATATGTTGAGAAGTGCACTTCACCTCAGTAGCATTCTTCACAAAAGATAAAAAACTCAGTGTAGACATGATAAAACATCAAATGAACTCAAATTGAGGGAAATTCTACAAAATACCTGAGCAGTTGTCTTCAAAACTGTGTGGTCATGAAAAACTAGGAGAAACTGTCACAGATCACAGGAGATTGAGGAGATATCATGACTAAAGAAAATATGACATTGTGAGTAGGACTTTGGAACAGAAAAATAAAATTAATGGAAAACCTAGAGAAATTAAATTATAGTCTGTAGTTTACTTAGTAGTACTATATCAATTTTAACTTTTTAGTTTTTATGAATGTACCATGTTTATGCAAGATGCTAGCATTAGGAAGAGCTGGGTGAAGAGTATATGGGAACTCTATTATATTTGCATCTTTTCTGTAAATCTAAAATTATTTCATAGTACATATATTTAAAAATTATGGTTATTTAGCTATACAATGACACATTTGAAAATTATTTTTGTTTTATTTGAATGTAAGGATAACATATAGTTTTTTTCCAAATGGCTAATATCCACAATGTCAACAGTATTTCTTCTAACATGTATTTTTAAATTACATATATATTTTTATATTATATTATTATTTATTTCAGCAAGAGTCTTTTTTCTTGTTAGAAATATATCTATTTATAATTCTTCTCTTTTCTCTCATAGATCAAATGCCATATTTCATCTTCTTGAGAATTTTTTTTACATTTTCTTCTTTCTGATCAAAATTGTTATAAGAAGTATGATCATGCACACATTCAGTTTAATTCTTCTTATCCTTAAGTTGCCATACTTGCTTCATGCCTGTACTTGTTTCATGCATTTGTTTGATTTTTGTGTGTGCTGTTTGTTTATTTATCTTTGACTTATGAGCATAACACCAAGGCTCAAGTCGCAACTTTCCCTCTTGTATCTTGAGGACCAGGCAATGCATGTTTCCCCTAGGTCATTCTGGAGGTCCTGATATTCCACTTTGCAATGCTGTTGCCTGTTTTTTTCTGATGTCAAGTCCTCTTTTCTCACTGGACATTTTTCTAACACCTTGAATTTCCCATCTGTGGTCCATGCTTGGCCGTTTTGACCCTCTCTTGATACTAGAACTTATCCTGTGCTTATCTCCTGTGCATATGAAGACAAAGATCCATTTCCGTAAGAAAGTCAATATATTATGAGAGCCTCCTGTTGCATCATGGATTCCAAGTTATTGTCTGATCCAGAACAAGATTATTTTATGGGCGAGGCACATGTGCATCGGGCTTTGGGTGACTCAAAGAAATTTCCTGTCAAATTGATAGATATTTCCCTATTTTTCAGTCAGTGCAACAGAGAAGTATAGAATTTAGGGACAGTGAGTGCAAGTAAATCAAAGTCTTTTTCAATTTTTAAAAAATACATTTTATTAGATTACATTGAAGTTGCCTCAGTGTAGAGTATGTAGCAGAAAAAAATGCAGTCCAAGAATGTACTTTCTAAACTTTCCAAGTCACTCTGGATTAAATCAGATCCCTTCCTTTTTGCAATACTCAGTTCCTATCTCTGCATATTGTACTCTCTCCTCTATAAATTAAGTGACATAGGCCACATCTGTCTTTTGCTGTATCTTCGTAAACATTTGAATATAGTTTACATATTTTTCAGGATCTAGCAGTTCGATGTCCAAAATCATAGAGTACTTTTCCTATCTTAGTAGAATTTATTTTCATTGAATATTTTCTCTTTTTGTCAAATAACAACAGCTATATTTTATTCATAATAAAATGAAAATCATTTATGTTACATCATATTTTTAAAATCAAATGAAATTGTAATAAAAATAAACTCTAGGAAAACTTAGTGAGCTAAAAAAAAATAATTAAAATATGGGTGATATGTCTCAAAAATTTGAGAAAACTATACTTCCCTAAATTTTCACTGGGATTATATTTCATTTAATTTTTCATCCCTATTATGCTAGAATTTGATTTAAGTAATTTAAAGAATATATTAAGAGTTTGTTGGCAAAGACGGCTGGTTCTTATGTATTATTAGAAGAAAAAATCCTTCTATCTTACTAATAGATTACACTGCTACTATAAGAGAACAAAGTGTTCTATAAACTATGATAATTTGATTAGTGAAACTTGTGCTTAACTTGGTGAAGTCAATGGACTGTAAGGGACAGAAATAAAGTTATAAGCCACTTCCAAACTCTTTAACAGCATATATTTTTAAATGTAAATATGTATAATATCTGGATTTGTACTAAAAATAGCTGTTTTATAATTTCTTTCTTTTCTAGTATGTTCTCTAACATTCACAATACCTATTTTGTAAAAACTTTAAGATTAATGTTAATTTTCTCCTTAAACACACATAAATACAATTAAAATATTTTAAAATATTACCCATAGTTTCATATTACAGATAAATTAATGTTAGGGATGGCTCATTTACAATCTTCTTATTCAGACCAAGGTAACAGAACTTGACAGTTTCAGGTTAATTTTCACTAGAAAAATATTCCTGCTAGGTAATACAGAGGAAGTTTTACATCATCCCTTGCCCTCATTATTGGGTTTTGTACTAAATCTAATTCATCTTATTATAAATAGTTTCATCTTTTTACATATTTTGGATGCTGAAAACTCTTTATATAATGACCATGTTGTAAAGGTCCTAGTGTTTTAGCACATTCATGTTAACAAGGTTCGTTGCTAAATGTAATGAATGTATATGAAAATTTTAGACTTTAATGACACTTTGAGAGAAGATATGCTGGATATACTAGTAAAGAAAAACTCTTGTCATATGAGCCCACAAAGTGTAAACAACAGTATTCCCACCTCAATATTTTTCACTAAGACAAGCATATTACAGTAGAAATGTATTGCTCTGCTTTCGGAAAAGCCCTCCTGTCCCACTTGTAATATATTATAAATTGAGAAAATTTGACTTTTATCTCTTATGATACATATTATACTATTTGCCATGTTATACTTTCTATATGGGACAGACACATGATCTATTATCCCTTATCATAACCCCCAGGGGTAATNAGCACATTCATGTTAACAAGGTTCGTTGCTAAATGTAATGAATGTATATGAAAATTTTAGAGTTTAATGACACTTTGAGAGAAGATATGCTGGATATACTAGTAAAGAAAAACTCTTGTCATATGAGCCCACAAAGCGTAAACAACAGTATTCCCACCTCAATATTTATCACTAAGACAAGCATATTACAGTAGAAATGTATTGCTCTGCTTTCGGAAAAGCCCTCCTGTCCCACTTGTAATATATTATAAATTGAGAAAATTTTACTTTTATCTCTTATGATACATATTATACTATTTGCCATGTTTTACTTTCTATATGGGACAGACACATGATCTATTATCCCTTATCATAACCCCCAGGGGTAATTATCATTGGTTAATTGATCCATTGATAATAATGTTAAATACAATGTCAATAACTATGGTCAACAAGTAACATTTTTATAATTCTATTAAATCTAAAATATGATTTAGGATGTAAACAAAACAGTTAAAAAATAGCAACCACAGGTTTTGATAATGAAAAAAACTGTTACAATAAGACTGGGACTAATAAAATAGGCTAATATGAGAGGATGAGAAAGGATCTATATAAATAGTGCCACAGTAACAATGAGGGCCTGTTCTTTTAATTAACTTCTGCTGTTGATTTATTGCCACAATTCAGTCAATTTATTTTTAGTAAATGTTACCACTGGCCAATTCTCTGCCTTGCTACTTTATTTTGAACGTTCCATTTCGTCACCAGCACAGAAAACTCAGGAATCAATACTTGAGCTAAATTTTGTTGTTGCAGTTACCTTTGAATTACTACCACTAGGCACCAGTATAGATAGTTGGTCTCCACTCATACTAAGGTTTGTCATCTGCTTCTCCTATTATTTCCCTCATTAGTAAGTCAAAGCAAACTAAATATACTACGCTCATTAAACTGAGAAAAGAAAGAAAGAAAGATGAGTTTTGCCCCCACTACCCAATCCATAACAACAGGACATCTATTTCACCACCAATTTTAAATGTCAGAAGATTTAGCCTGGATATCAACAATTGCGCTAATATATCATATCACTTCTTTTCCCATGCCCAAATTCTCTCTTTATAATTATCATTGATTTTATCCTTGACTCTCTTGGAATTTCATACATGACTCTTTAGATAAAAGGCACTTTTTCATACAAACAGACTATGAAACTGCTTTGTTTCCTGTGTTTGTTTCCACAGAGAAACAAGATAAGTACGCTGTTATTTATTGTGCTCTCTGAAAGCTGAACATTCAGGTCTACCTTAAGTATTCTTTTCCCAGAGTAACTTGGCTCTTAAACAACTTTCTGTCATAAGAAAATTGGTGAAAGACTTTTTTTTTTTTTTTAATCTTCCAGCATCAGTGTTTTTTTAAACTTACACGGACAACAGAACCATATTTAAGAGATACGTAGTTATTTTCTCAGTGTAAACAACTATGTTTCAGTATTTTACCTACCTTAAGGAAGATGAAGTATTAATGCATGCAATAGTAAATAAAAATCTTCAAAAAGGAAGGAATGGAGAATAGAAAACTACTTTGGCTACCTGAAATTTATATGTAAAAAGATCCAACCAAAAAATATTTAGTGAGGCCTTTTCACTGAAGAGTATGGACTAAAAGAACATTAGTAAAAAAGTCAGGCCAAAGCTGAAATAAACTTTCTAAATCATCAATTCCTGATAAAGAAGTTTTCAACATTACTAAAGAAAATGTATATTCCGTGGGGACTGCAGTAGACTGAATAATGGCTTCCCGAAGATGTTTATGCTGTAATCCTTGGAACATGTGGATACATTACATTACATTGTAAGAAGGACTTTGCAGATATTTTTGAGTTAAGGATCTTGAAATCGAGACATTATACTGGATTATCCAGGTGTATGTGATGTAATCACAAGGGTTCTTAAAAGAGGAAAGCAGGAGTTCAGAGGGGAAGGGGGGGGAGAGAGAGAGAGAGAAAGTGTTAACAGAACCAGAGGTTGTAGTAATGCACTATGAGCCATGAGTTTGAGGCAGCCTCTAGAAGCTGGTAAAGGCAAGAAATGGATTATCACTTAAGCCTCAAGAAGGAATTCAGTCCAACCAACACATTGATTTTTGCATCATGACCTCCAGAACTCCACATTTATTTTAAGAGAACAAATGTATGTGGTTTTAAGCCACTAAGTTTGTGATAACTTGTTACAGACAGAGATACTGGGGCATAGATCATGTCTAACTTCCCTACAGTTGTCTCAGCAGCAAGAACATTACNTCTGACAGCAGAAATCAGGCTATAAAAGGTTCAGTTTTATTCTTACTGCTGTATTTGAGATCCCAAAATTCAGTGGTTTCAATAAGATAAACTCTTGTTTCTCACTTCTGAAGCTTAAAAGGAGGGAAAATAATACAAAGTAATAGAGAACTTTGCTCTGCAAGGGCATCCAGGGTCAAAATTTCTTTTTTCCTTATTCCAAAATTGTCTCTTGAAGGACTTAAATTATCTGATGGCTTGTTCATTTACATACCTGACAATTGATACAGACAGTCTTCTGAGAATTTAGCTAGGGCTGTAACAGAACATCTGTACATGGTGTTTCCGTGTGGTGTAGACTTCACAGTATGGTGGCCAGGTTCCGAAGGTGAACATTCTGACATAGAAGGAAAGTTTAATGGAAGAGATTTCTTTTTGTATAGGCTGGATTCAGAATTTGTGTTCCATCACTTCTACCACACCTCATTCTCAGGATAATTACTAGTCTCAACTCAGAAGCATAAGGAGGGAGAGGAGAATTCACAAAACATTTGGAGGATTGCCAATTAAGTTGTAAGAAGGGCCTGAGGGATGGGACATATAAAAGTGTGGTCATGTATGAAAGATACAATCCAACAGAGCCAAGAGAAGACAATGCAAAAGGCAAGTAGCTTTCTTTTGAAAGCATCATATGGGGGTTGTATGCATCACTTCTGTGTACATCCCTTTGGCTGGAATGTAGTAAGCAGTCCATACACAGCTGACATGTGCCAGCTAAAACTTTTGCGGAGGGGTAGCTATTACTTAAAGACCAGACAAGGAAGGGCCGGCCCATGACTCACTTGGGAGAGTGTAGAGCCGATGGCACCAAGTCTAGGGTTCAGATCCCCTTACCGATCATCTTTAAAGAAAAAAAAGAAGAGACAATGAGCGTCTCTGTCACAATCTGCCACACAAGTATCCATGCACACCCTTCCTCCCAAGCTAGAACACATCCACCTCCTTCCCCAGGAAAAATCCCATAGCTGGATTCAGTCATTACATCCAGGTCAGATACTAGGGACTTTGGGTGCAGTCCTCTCCATCATATAAGTGATCTATATACCATTAATACCAACTATAAACTTAATTGTAGTAAGAATGTTAAAATTAAAATAAAATCTTCCACTTGGAAAAGGGAGAATGACCATGCAGCCACTGCTCAGCGTGGTAATATTTTCCTGAGCAATAGTCACAGAAACTCTTCCCTACCAGTGGAGGAAGTTTCTGGCTTAGAACTCCTTTCCACATGCTGGAAAGAATTTCCTGTTCTCTCTCCGCTGTGTCTCCTGGCTTTCCCAACAAAACATTTGTTCTTGTACAGTTTCCTTGAGCACATCTGCATGAATATAAAGAGATTGCTTT
>NW_007729413.1:167053-173463 GCF_000696425.1 Galeopterus variegatus | reverse complement strand
GTAAGCTCCTGGTATAATTACATTCAGCTACGTGTGTGTGTGTGTGTGTGTGTGTGTGTGTTTGCATGAGCGCATGCACTCACTCTTGAAACTACATGTAAGGCTCTTTCCTGGAAATAATTATTAACCTTGTTCTTGAGGACTAGGTTCTTTGCTCAGCCAGTATCATTTGTTAATTTGATTATGGTCTCTTGAAAACATAAAACTATAAAAAAACAATAGGCTTGTTTGGAAAGCAACACCCTTAATCTGATCTTATGCACAGAGCACCTATAGATTTATTTGTTGGATGAGAATTCTCAATGGTCACTTTTCAGAAAGGCTCTGAGCAGCAGGGTTATCTTCTACCATATGGGGTGATAAAGCAGTTGGCTTTTCCAACTCTATAAGATCCCACATTTCTGGACTCCTTCAGTTGTCTTGAATCTGTTTGAAATTAGCTAGTTCTTGCTTGAGCTCATTAACTCATAAAAGAATCTAGCTAAATACAGCAATAAACAGCTAACACATGGTAATATTCTGGCTCTTTCCAGCATCGTCTCCTAAAGCTGCAGGCTCTCCAGGCAAGTGGTTTCCTCTTCCACTTCAGCAGAAGTGACATTTTAAATCAACTTATTGCCTTTACTCTTATGAAATGTTAAGTCCACATTGTTTAGGATTTTTGTTTGTTTTGTTTTGTTTTGTTTTTTGTGGCAGGTAGAAAGACTTCCAACGCACCAAGTCTATAGTGGCTATAGTGAAGGCTAAGTTGCTAAAGTTAATACATCCCATCATTTAGGTACTTAGACAAAATAGAACTGTATTCTCCATTTACATTGTGAGTCCTGAAATTCTATGCTACATGAAGTCTTCCAGGGATCTATCAAATTGAATGTGGCTTATCCACAGTGCACAGCTACTAATGTTGCCCTGGTCATTAGTGTTCCCATTTGTAAGGAAGGTAAAGAGAGAGTGAATCATGGGCAATCATATTTAAGAAGATGTATTTGTTGTTGTGCATATCATATCTACTTACATCCCATTAGTAAGAACTTAGTCACATGGTACACCTAGTCACAAGGGAGGTTTAGAAGTACAGTCTCTAGCTGATGGCTGTGAACTTAGGCAGATGAACATAACTGAGTTGGAAGAGAGCCAGTAGGCTGCTACTGGTGTGCATGCAACATATTATATCTAATCTTTGCCACTGAGATGTCTCACATCATCTCTCTGAAACACTCAACGAGAGGCTCTTGACCAAGGCTCTAAATAATTGTTTCTCTTATTGTTTGGAGTACAGCAGTAGTAATGTTTCCAACATTACAAGATCTCAAATTACTGGAAATTCAGGCAATTTAGATTGCAGGCTATAGGCAGACAGAGCTTTTACATCACAGTTGTATTCCCTTCCATCTCTGTTGACAAACTGATTATTTCCAATCAATATTGTAACCCTTTTTTCCCCCATACTGAAGGATCTAAGGAGCAGTCAAAACAAAGATCCATTTTGATTTTTTTAAGTCACTTTCTCTAAATTTATAGGGCTTATATACAAAATAGCCTACTTACCAAATGCATTTGCAATGGCAGCAAATAGTTAATATCTTTCCAGCCTGCATTATCTTTCATACTGCTAGAAGTAGGTACATGAGACAACTCTGCCCAGTGAAAAGTCATCTCCTAATTTTGCTTTCCTGATAAAAAAAATAAGTTGGTTCAAAAGACCATTTTGTTCTGTTTACAATTTTTTCACCTGAAATAAAGGCTTGACATAGGGAGATAAAGCAGCCTTCTAGCAATTGAGAGTCAGTGTAAATGAAGATGAAAATTAACCTGCGGATGACCGAGGTGGGGTAACAGAGGCTGAGCTTACCCTTTCCTGTAAAACAACTAATAAACCTTAATAAGTATATGAAATAATAGCTCTCAAGATATTGAAAATAAGCAGTAAAAGTCAGTAATACCTGTGTGATGGAAACAAAGTGAACCCTAGGATAACCCAGTTTAAGTTTAATATTTGGAGAGAGTTTTCAGGCCATGACACAGAGACAGGAACTCAGGTAGATCCCAGTGATCTCCCTGTAGTGAGGAGATGGAGCTGAGAATCCAGATAAGCCGATGTGGCTGGAGTTCTCAGAGGAGAACCAGACGGGGAAGAGTCACGCAGAGAGAGAACTTCTGAGATCTACAGAGGATCCCCTTCAAGATTTCATCTGAGAATCGATCAAGCACGTGAGTGAGGAAACTACCTGAGACCAGGTAATGAACTGCTTTAAAGGATAAAAAGGATAAGAGAAAACTATCCCAGGCCTCATATAGGGCAAGACATAGTAGCTATTCCGTCCATCCTCAGTGGAAAGTCTCAGAATTGATGGGGCTAAGTTTCTCATTTCAGTAGTGGGGAAATATTAACTCTAGGATAACTATTTCTCTAGTTCTGCTAAGCAAAGCCTAAAAACAAGACCAAAAAGTATCACATTGTTTTTAATTAACTTGACCATATTCCAAAACAAAGTGTATGAATATTTTTAATAAAACAAAAATATCCAAAAGACCTCAAGATAAAATTCATAATGTTTTACATATAATAAAAAAAAATGACTAGGCATGTAAAGAATCAGAAAAATGAAACCCACAGTGAGAAGAAAAAAATAGATTAATATAAAAATACTAAAAATAAAATAAAATTAACCTGATGAGAATCAGAGAATGGAAAGACAGAGGAATCTGCATCTGTAATATTGTTATTGAGACTCTACACCAATCCTACATTATCTCCTTCCGAACTTTTTCTCTTTATGTAAGGTAAACTATTTTTAGTTTAACTACTGTTACTTGATTTTTAATAGATTATATTTCTTCTTGAAACAAGGTGGCTGCAATGTTTTATCTTTTGAGCTCCCACACTGGTGAACATTAGAGTAAACCTTTCTGTTGCCTGTGATTTTCACCTAAACTAACCATGTGTCCTTGTATTTGTTCTTTTTTTTTTTTGTCCTTTTTGAGACCGGCCGCACCGCGCTCAGCCAGTGAGCACACCGGCCATCCCTATATAGGATCCAAACCCGCGGCGGGAACACTGCTGCGCTCCCAGCTCTGCACTCTCCCGAGTGCGCCATGGGCTCGGCCCCTGGTATTTGTTCTTTGCTTAGTTCCTTCTGCCTACACATGGGCAAGCCCCCTGAATTTTGTTTACCAATGGAATATGATGGATATGGCACTGTGCCAGTTTCTGAACTAATTCTTATCAGACTTGGCAGCTTTTATGTTTGTGCTTTGAGGAACACAGACCACCATGTAAGAGGTCCTCCAACTGTGATGGAGGATCCTCATGGAGAAGTCAATTAGGTTATTCATGTGGAAAGGGAAAAAACCTGAGAGATCACAGAAAGAGAGAGCTCCATCCCTGCCAACTGATAAGAGAAATGCAGCCATACACGTGACTGCTGGCAACACAGGAAGAATAACTACCTAGATGAGTCCAGCCAGTATTGCAGAATTTTGGAAAATGATAAAATGGTTGTTGTTAAGTTACTAAACTTTGTTATGGTGTGTTTCTTTATAAGAGGTAATAATGACAGAAATGAAAACCCGGTGTATTAGTCCATTTCTGTTGCTTATAACAGAATACCCAAAACTGGAAAAAAAATATATATTTCTTACAGTTTCAGAGGCTGGGAGGTTCCAAAGCCCAGGGAACACATCTGGTGAGGGCCTTGTTTGGGGAGATAACTTTAAAGAGCAACACAGGGTGTCACATGGCAAATGGTTTGAGTGAAAGAGAGAACTAACTCCTCACTTGCTCTACTTTTAAAGCCATCAGAACCACATCCATTACTCCATGAATGGATCAGTACATTCACTAGGGCACTGTCCTCACAATCTAATCACTTCCCACAGGCCCCACCTTTCAAATACCATAATAAGATTTCCCACCCTCTTAACAGTCACAGTGGGGATTAAGTCTCTAAGGAAGACCTAGAAGACTGGTAAAGCTATCTTCTTGGGTATGTCCAAGACAGTGTTTTTAGAAGAGATTAGCATGGAGGCCTGAATGGCCTAGGTAGGAAATATCCACCCTCAATGTGGATGGGAACCATCTAATCTGCTGGAAGTCTGGAGAGAATAAAAATGGAGGAAAAGGTGAATCACTTGCTCTACCCACTGGAGCTGGGGTACACTCTGCTCTCCTGTCTGTGGACATCAGGCCTTGAGATTCTTCAGCTTTGGGGTTAAAGGACTTACACCAACGGCACATCAGCTTCCCTGATTCCACGGCCTTTGGACTTGGACTGAGCCACGCTACCAACATTCAGTTTGTAGATGGCCTATCTACTTATGACTCCTCCTTCTTCACAATTGTGTGAGCCATTTCCCCTAATAAATCCCCTCTTATATATTTATATACATATCTATTGGTCTATTGCACATATTATATACATATTCCGTCTCTTTGGAGAATGCTGACTAATGCATCCTTAGTGTAATCAAGTTGTCAACTAGAATTAGCTGTCACACGTCCACCCCTTGTCAAATTGGTGTCCATACTTATCTCCTTAAACCATACTTAATCTTCAAATGGGACATGTAATAGTTTCACCTAACATGATGCTACTGTCTTGCATACAACCAAAAACACATCAATCCCTTTCCCAGAAGAGGAGGTAAAATCATTAGATGATGTTTACTATTTTCCTAATATCCCATGACTTAAATGCAAATACTATGATGTAAACTTAACATTATTTAAATACTAATATAGAATCAATAAATCTTATGGAGCATGATAAAGAATAATGGGAACAAAAATAAAGATAATTACTTAATATATTTACAGTACATATATTTATATACAAAGAGACACATTCATATTACAGTAGGGAGGATAATTACAATCTTCATTTCTGTTATTTGCCATGTGGTCAAAGCTGGTATTTATAACTACCTTCTGCTACCCATTTGGTGTTCCCTTTGCCTTCAGAAAGCACCTCAGCTGTTCACGATTCTTTACCCATCAGAGTGACCCAAAACTTCATCCCTGAAGAGTCTGGTCCCTGAAGAGTATGGGCCAGTCTTGCCTGAATTTGGTTGCTGTAATTTCCCATTGACCTTAATATCAGAGTGACCCAAAACTTCATCCCTGAAGAGTCTGGTTCCTGAAGAGTATGGGCCAGTCTTGCCTGAATTTGGTTGCTGTAATTTCCCATTGACCTTAATAACAGGGCATGGTAGTACTAAGAGATGCCCTAAGGGATCTCCTGTATTCCAGATATAATCTTCCTTTCCCCCACTGTGAAGTCATAGTCCAATTTCCCCTTGGTAGTCCAGGACAATCACCCCAGCCAACACCATAACTCCTTTCTTAGCCTGTTGACTCAGAGGCATGAGGATCCCAAAGAGGCCAGGTGGCAGCCTTAACTTACAGTTCAATGGGATCATTTTTGTGTCCCCTGATTGAAGCATTCCTCCCTCTGAAACCAAGACCTCTAGACCAGCAGAGCATAAAGTCGTGGGGACAGGAAGCAAAAATTGTACCAGTGGGCCACTAGAAGTAATGATGAGTGGAGCCACTTCCATTACCACCCCTTGATTTCTGCACCCATGAATCCTGGCTATGGGAGAAACAGTACCATATGTTGGGCACTGATTTAGTCATCTGGAGAACCTTGCCCCAGCCATGCAAGGTATTATCATCTAGTTGGCATTGTATGATTTCAAAAGGCCATTACAGTTTTCTATCAGAGAGTCTGCTTCAGATGATGGGGAACATGGTAAGACCAGGGAATTCTATAAGCATGAACCCATCACCACACTTCTTTGCTATGAAGTGAGTTCCTTGGTTAGAAGCAATGGTATGTGGGATACCATGAGGGTGAATAAGGCATTCCTTGAGTCCATGGATGGTAGTTTTGTCAGAAGCATTTCATGCTGAGAAGGCAAATTCATAACCAGAGTTAAGTGTCCATTCCAGTGCAGACAAAACACTGCCCCTTCCATAATGGAAGTGGTCTAATGTAATCAACCTGCCACGACATAACTGGCTGATCACCCTAGAGAATGGTGCCTTATTGGGGGCTCAATGTTGGTGTTGGCTGCTGGCAGATTGGGCACTCAGCAGTTGCTGTAGCCAGGTCAGCCTTGGTGAGCAGAAGTCTACATTGCTGAGCCCATGTATAACCTGCATCCCAGCCACCATGGTCACTTTGCTCATGAGCCCACTGGGCAATGACAGTGGTGGCTGGAGAAAGAGGATGACTAGTATCAACAGAATGGGTCATCATATCTACCTGATTATTAAAGTCCTCCTCTGTTAATGTCACCTTTTGATGGGCATTCACATGAGCAACAAATATCTTTATATCCTTTGCCCACTTAGAGAGGTCTATCCACTTATCTCTTCAGCAAAATTTCCTTCTCACCAATTTTCCAAT
>NW_007729413.1:164756-166204 GCF_000696425.1 Galeopterus variegatus | reverse complement strand
CAAGAGCTGTTTCTCAAAAGGAGATTAGTTATCTGTGGATGATGGCAGGACCTTGCTCCCAAATCCTAAGGGTCTCTGCTCTGGTTCCCCTATAGGGACCTGCCAAAGTCTCCAATCAGCATCCCTACCTGCCATTGAAACCTCAAGCATGATTGGGTCTGCTGGATCATATGGCCCAATTTGCAGAGCAGCTTGCACAGCACCTGGGACTGTTGGAGAGTCTTCTCCTGTTTCAAGTTCCACTCAAAATGAGCGGCATTTCAGGTCACTCAATAGATGGGCCAGAGTAAAACATCCAAATGAAGAATATGTTGTCTCCAAAATCCAAATAGACCCACTAGAAGTCACCACATAGAGCCTTTGCTAGTGCAATGCTGAGCAGAAATGTGGTGTTGGAGTTGCAATGGAGAACCCCCAGCAGTACCATGCTTAGTGGAACTGTGGAAGTGGTACCACCATACAGACCCAGAACTATAGAGCTACCAGCATGCAACACCAGCCTGTGAAAACTAAAGCATGGCCAAGGACCAGGAAAGACATAGGAGCAGGGCTCCTGGAAGACTTTGGGACCCAATTTTCACACTATTGTTCAGAGAATGCCAAATACAGAGTCAAGATACATGATTCACCAGCTTTGGGATTTGATGCCTACCCTGCTGGTTTTCAGACATGTTTAGGGCCTTTTATTCCTCTCTTTTGACCTATTTGTCCAATTTCAAGTGGAAATATGTACACTGTGTTTCTCCTACCATTGTAACTTAGCAGTAGATGACTTGTTTTGATTTCACAGGTGGGACTCGAGACTTCGGACTTTTGAACTGAAACAAGTTAAGATTTTGAGAATGGAATGAATGGATATGAATGTGAAAAGGACATGAGTTTTGGTTGGCCAGGAACAAAACATTATGAATTGAATTGTGTCCCCAAAGTTTCATGTGTTAGAAACTTAATCTCCACTCTGACACTGTTAAGAGCGTGGAAGATCCTATTATGGTAACTGAAAGGTAGGCCTTTAGAAGGTCATTAGATTGTGAAACATCAAGCAATAAATATTGTTTCTTTATAAATTACCCAATTTCAGGTATTCTATTTTAAGCAACAGAACTAATAAACCTGGAAATAAGATACTTCTGTAACAAAAACAAAATTAAATGGTGACAGACCTAAAGGACCTCGTGGAAACTCTTAGTAAAATTTGAGAGGACAGTGAAAAAAATTCTGTTGCAGACCTTGGTTAAAGAGACTTGAATTAAATGAAGCCATAAAAATCTTAGACATTCCTCCTAGATAACAGGTATCCTTAGATAACAGGCATTCTAAGAATTCAGATGGCACGGTGCCACAGCACCCTGCTCTCAGCTCTACAAAGGGCATGCTTCAGAAAGAGATGTGTGTGATGGAATGGATTATTATTTTATATGTAAGAAATATGCCACTTTATAAAAAAA
>NW_007729413.1:131108-164704 GCF_000696425.1 Galeopterus variegatus | reverse complement strand
AAACTCTTAGTAAAATTTGAGAGGACAGTGAAAAAAATTCTGTTGCAGACCTTGGTTAAAGAGACTTGAATTAAATGAAGCCATAAAAATCTTAGACATTCCTCCTAGATAACAGGTATCCTTAGATAACAGGCATTCTAAGAATTCAGATGGCACGGTGCCACAGCACCCTGCTCTCAGCTCTACAAAGGGCATGCTTCAGAAAGAGATGTGTGTGATGGAATGGATTATTATTTTATATGTAAGAAATATGCCACTTTATAAAAAAAACTATATAAGTTTAAGAAAAAAATAGTAACAGAAAATTCCAAATTCAAAGAGGCTTCAATGTCTCCAAACTTCTAAGTTAAGAAATAGCATGATGGAAAACTTAGCTAGGGGGGATGTGTGTGATGGAATGGATTATTATTTTATATGTAAGAAATATGCCACTTTATAAAAAAACTATATAAGTTTAAGAAAAAAATAGTAACAGAAAATTCCAAATTCAAAGAGGCTTCAATGTCTTCAAACTTCTAAGTTAAGAAATAGCATGATGGAAAACTTAGCTAGGGGGAAAAAAAGAAAGAAAGAAAAAGAAAAAAAGAAAGAAAAATATCTTATGGAAAAGGAAAGGTGATTCAGAAGGGGTCAAGAAACATGGAGCAGAATGGGGCTTTGGCAAGTCACTGGCATCAGGTTCTCAATTGGATTTCAGAATTACGAATAGCCAGTTCCTGTTCTGTGCCTCCCTTTGTGAAAGAAAGTGACTGCTTTGGCTTTCCTGTTCTAGTGTCACCATTGCATGTTGGGTGTGTGTGTGTGAGAGAGAAAGATAGCTTTCTATTCAAAGGGCTGCAGATTGAGTACAGGGACATCTGAAGATCCTTATGAACATATGGGTCTGATCACTTTACCCCCCTTAAGTCTGACCCTGATTCCAAATGGACTGAAACACCCGGTGGTCTTGGTGTGGTGGGTGGAGAGCAAGTAGTATATTTCAAATGTGGGAGAAAAGATAACACACCATAATTATCTATTACAATGAGTATCATATCCTTGTAGAGTCTTATTGAATCTGGGATGGACCTGGGATTTACTTTTAGGAGTAGAGTGTGGCAGAAAAAATATCAAGCCTAAACCCCTACAAGGCCTGGAAATTTCTGCATTTAGGCTCTCAGAAAACCTCAATGACCCATAAAATGTTTTTCTACCAGCAAAAGAGATAAGAAATAAAGTGGTTAGGTCACATGGATTGAGAGAGAGAGATCATTCAGGTGAGTCTCCGCTTTCAAGATCAGCAGATCCTTATAGTTTGAACTCAGCCCAGATTATAGCATCCTGAGAAATAAGCCACTGTTGTTGTTTTTTATAATAACCATATTCAAGCCATTAAATATGAGTTCATGATTTGCAGTGGTAGATAATACCATATTGTCTTCCTCTGGACATCTCTTGTTATCTAAGAGAGGATCCTTTATGTTTTACCCATTTTAAGTAGATTATCAATAGGTAACATTTCTTAATAAAATGTGCCTATACTATGTTGTACTAAAGTTCCTGCTATTGGTGAACATTAGGTTATGCCTTGCTTTTGCCTGTGAATATAATCTGCAAGACCTATTTTAAAAGGACAGATTCTAGGAGCAGGATAATAAAACAGCAATCAGAGCACTGGGTTAATAAGTCCATTTTTGGACACATTAGCCAGATGCATCGTGGTGCTTAGACGGATTAGGTGAACAAGCATATCAAAAAATCCCATTCAGACCCTTAAATGCTTAATAGAAGATTTTGCTACTAACTCTTCTTCTTTTCTGTACATAAAGATTAAGCCAGAAACATATTCTTTTCTTTGTTTCATTTTTCAACTTTCTATTGTCACTATGCTACAGATAGCAACAGTATATATCAAAGGTAATTCTCAAAGTTAATGAAATAGTACCACATTTCCACTTAAATATGAAAAAAAATAATAGTACAACCGTATTGCATAGAAAATATATATCTATATGTTTAATTTTTAAAATATAGAATTTTTTCACAACATATCTTTGCTTAAGAATGGAAAATAACATAATGTGAATAAATAGCTCACTTCATAAATCTAGGAATTTAGAACATAACCCTCCCAAAGCACTGGCTTGTTATGCAGGTAATTTGTGTCAAGATATCTCAATATATATTTCTTAATTATGAAATATTTTGGTTATGTGTAGATTTGAAAAGTTTTATGAAATCCAAAAACAATTTATTAAAATCAGATCATTCAAGTAACAATGGCAGTTACATTCACCAGCATCTGAGAAAAATGCTACATGCATTGTAGTCACATTCATAAAAGGAATTTCTTTTGATTAGGCTTTGTGATCTTCAATGGAAATTTTCAGGGCCATTGGAAAATCTTACACTTTTTTTTCTGTGTCAATCTAAACTCTTCAGAGCGTAAATAAGGAAAGTGAATAGCTCTGTTAGAAATTTCTCAATCATCTTTAAATGGGTCATGGTTTTAAATAGGATGTGTCAAATTGAAATGATAAGAACTAAATTACACCTATGTTACACTGTACCATCTGTTTAATGAATTCTTTGCAGGGGGTCAG
This sequence comes from Galeopterus variegatus, assembly GCF_000696425.1. Classification (NCBI taxonomy): domain Eukaryota; kingdom Metazoa; phylum Chordata; class Mammalia; order Dermoptera; family Cynocephalidae; genus Galeopterus; species Galeopterus variegatus. The sequence goes on along the minus strand of NW_007729413.1, from coordinate 162,122 downwards.
TGAATCATCAACTGCTAATTGCAATTCATCTTTGAAAGAGTCAAAATCAATGTATATTCTTCACTAAAGTGAATGCCACGTTACTAGCCTAAAGAAACATTGAAAAAGAGGTAACTGAAAAATAGCCATAGATATTTAGTGTCTATAGCAAACAAAACATACAGTTATTAATGTCTGATATATTACTTACTGCCAACTCAGCTCCCTTTTGATTTTGTTTTATAAACTTGGTCTTAGATCAAGGATGCATGATTAAATTAACCAAGCCATTGAGGCTTCTTTTCAAATGTTCCATGACTAATGTTTTCATATGTTCATAAAACCTGTATTTTATATAGTTATTTACAGAGAGCTGAACTTTCATTCTATCTTACTTTGATAGATTTAAGTTTTATTTTATTTTATTTTATTGTTTTTTCATTTCCCTTTTCCTTTCTATTGGTTCGGAATTGCAAAATCTCTTTCAAATGTTCAGTTTCACAGTTAAAGTTTTAACATGCGTACTTGACTGAATGAATCCCTTAGTAATAAATCGCTGCTCTCCTTGTGAGCAATATAAAACACTAACGTTTCACAACTTCTCAACCACCTCCATTTTAACATGTCCTTGTACCTTGTATTTTAATTCCACACCTTCTCCCCACAACATATCCTGGTCAAATATTGTTTATTATTAAAACTTGTTTAGATTCACCACCACATGCATCAATTTCTGATCTCACCAGTCCTTCTGACATATCAGAGTAGGATCTATGCCTACTTTTTAGAAGATATTACATTTAAAAAATGTTGTCAATATGTCTTAGTTTGAGGCTCTCTGCTTTTGTTTGTTTTATAATATTTTCATTTCTCCCTAAATCTTGAAATTATGGTGATTTTTTATATATAATTCTAGGCCGAGAATTACTTTCTTCCAGCATTCCTTCTAAGAATTTGTCTAGCTTCGGTTTTGTTGTTGAAAATGCTGTTGTCTATTAATTGCTGTTCCCCAGCAGGCAATCTTAATGATTGTTAGATTTTAGAATTTTCTTTTTGTCTTTCTTTTTTGTTATCTCTTCACTTTATTGGTATTGTCCCTTGCTGTGCAGAAATGTTATAGTCAGATGTAGTCCCAATTGAGTATTTTTGCCTCACCTGTGCCTTTGTAGTCTTGCTCAAAAAAGTGCTGCCCACTACCATTTCATGTAGCATTTTCCCTATATTTTCTTCTAATTGTTTCATAGTTACTGGTTTTACATTTAGGTATTTAATCCATTTTGAGTTGATTTTGGTATACGGTGAGAGATAGGGGTCTAGCTTCGATCTTTTGAATGTGACTATCCAGTTTTCCCAGCAGCATTTGTTGAAGAGGCTGTCCTTTCCCCACTATATATTCTTGACCCATTTGTCAAAAATCAATTGGGTACAAGTAACTGGTTTGTTTCTGAATTCTATTCTGTTTCATGGGACTATTTGTCTATTTGATGTTAGTACCATCCTATTTTGCTTACTATAGCTTTATAGTATGTTTTAAAGTCAGGAAGTGTTATACCTCCAACTTTGTTCTTTCATTCAAGATTGCTTTAGCTATACAGAGTCTTTTGAGATTTCATACCAATTTTTAGATCATTTATTCTATTTCTGTGAAGAATGCCACTGGTGTTTTGATAGGGATTGCATCAAATGTTTAGATTGCTTTTGGTAATATGGACATTTTGATGATGTTAATTCTTCCAATTCACAAACATGGGATATGTTTGTGTCCTCTTAAACTTTTTTTCACTGATGTTTTATAGTTTTCATTGTAGAGGACTTTCACCCCATTGGTTAAATTTATTCCTAGCTCTATCGAATTTGGTAGCTATTATAAATGGGATTATTTTATTGATTTATTCTTCAGCTATTTTACTATTGGTGTATAGGAAGGGTATCAATTTTTTTTGTGTGTTGATTTTATATCCTGCCACTATACTGAATTCATTTATTAGTTCTAATACATTTTTGGTGGAGTTTTTAGGGTTTTTTCTATATATATGATCATGTCGCCTGAAAATAGGGATAGTTTGACTTCTTCCTTTCTGACCTGGATGCTCTTTATTGCTTTCTCTTGCCTTATTATGCTGGCTAGAACTACCAGTACTACGTTGAATAAGAGTAGGGAAAGTAGGCATCCTTGTCTTGGTCCACGTCTTAGAGGAAAAGCTTCCAATTTTTGTCCATTCAGAATTATATTAGCTGTGGGTTTCTTGCATATGGCCTTTATTGTGTTGAGGTAAATTCCTTCTATATCTAGTTTGTTGTGTTTTTATCATGAAGAGGTGTTGGATTTTATCAAATGCTTTTTCTGCATCTATTGAAATGGTCATGTTTTCTTTTTCATTTTTTTCCTTCGTTCTGTTGATGTGATGAATCATGTTTATTGACTTGAGTATACTGAACTATCTTTGGATTCCTGGAATGAATCCCAGGTGTTTGTGGTGAATGATCTTCTCAATGTGTTATTTGATTCTGTTTGCTATTATTTTGTTGAGGATCTTTGCATCTGTGTTCATGAGGGATATTGGTCTGTACTTTTCACTTTTTGTTGTACCTTTTTTTCAACTTTGGTATAAGGTTAATATTGGCTTCAAATAATGACTTTAGAAGTATATCCTCCTCTTTAATTTTTTGGAAGAGATTGAGACATATTGGTGCTAGTTCTTCTTTAAATGCTTGATAGAATCTAGCAGTAAAGCTATCTGGTCCTGAGGTTTTCTTTGTTGGGAGATTTTTTATTAGCACTTCAATTTCATTACTTATTATTTGTAGGTTTAAATTATCTAGTTTTTCAACTTTCAACCTTGGTAAATTGTATATTTCCAGCAATTTATCCATTTCTTCTAGGTTTTCCACTTGTTGACAAATATTTGTAGTAGTCCTTTATGATCCTTTGTATTTCTGTGGTATTAGCTGTAATGTCTTCTTTTTTTTTCATTTCTGATTTTGAGTCTTCTCTATTTTTTTCTTCATGAGTCTAGCTAAATGTTTATTGATTTTTCTATCTTTTTAAAAAACCAACTCTTTGCTTCATCAATCTTTTGTATTGTTTTTTAAATTTCTAATTCATTTATTTCTGTTCTGATCTTTGTTATTTCCGTCCTTCTACTGATTTGGATTTTGCTTTTTCTTGTTTTTATAGTGCCTTGAGGTGTCACATTAGGTTGTTTATTGAAGTCTTTCTTCCTGTTCTGATCTTTGTTATTTCCGTCCTTCTACTGATTTGGATTTTGCTTTTTCTTGTTTTTCTAGTGCCTTGAGGTGTCACATTAGGTTGTTTATTGAAGTCTTTCTTCTTTTTTGATGTAGGCATTTATTACTATAAACTTCCCTCTTAGAACTGCTTTTGCTGTATCTCATAGGTTCTGATATGTTGTGTTTTCATTTTCATTTGTCTCCAGAAATGTTTTAATTTCATTTTTGATTTATTCTTTGATTCATTTATTGTTTAGGAGCATGTTATTTAATTCTAATGTATTTGTAAGATTTCTAGTGTCCCTTTTGTTGTTGAGTTCTAGTTTTATTTCAGTGTCGTCAAACAAGGTAGTTGATATGACTTTAATTTTAAAAAAATTGTTAAGCCTTATTTTGTGAGATAATATATAGTCTATTCTAGAAAATGTTCCATTTGTTGCTGAGAAGAATGTGTATTCTGTAACTGTTGGATGAAATGTTCTATGTATGTCTGTTAGATCCAATTGACCTAAAGCAGAGATGAGTAGAGATTAATTCTGATGTTCTTTGGTTAATTTTCTGTCCAGATGATCTGTCCTTTGCTGAAAGTGGTGTATTTAAATCCCCAACTATTATTTTCTTGGAGTCTTTCTCTTCTGTTAGGTCCAATAGTAATTGCTATATTTAACTGGGTGCTCCCGAGTTGAGTATGTATATATTTAGAATTGTTTTATAGTTACCTGCATAATAACCTTTACTAGAGCTCTCTTGTTTTTTTAATGTGAATTTGAACTGCTCTCTGTCACTTGCTTCAACCTGAATAATTTACTTGTGTATTTTGTATAAATTTGGTACATCATCAACAAATTCTCTAAGTTTTATTTACTTGGGAGTGTCTTTATTTTGCTGTCATATTTGAATATAGCTTTGCTGTATATAATATTTTTAATGACTGATTTGTGTGTGTGTGTGTGTGTGTTGTCTTGTTTTAATTTTAGTACTTTGAATATATTATCTCATTGCTTTCTGTCCTGGATTTTTTTCACATTTAGAAATCTAGTATTAGCTTTTTGGGGTTTTGTTACGGATGATACATAGTTTTCCACTTACTGCTTTCAAAATTTTCTCTTCGTCTTTGGATTTAAACATTTTATTTTATGTGTCTGATGTGCATCTCTTTGTTCTTTGTTTTTAGCTTATTGGAGTTGAGCTCCTTGTGTGTAGTTGTTGCTTCTCATTACATTTGAAAAGGTTTCAGCTGCTATTTCATTGAACATTTTTCTCCTTCCTCTAATTTTTTGCACGTGCTCTCTCTCTCTCCCTCTCTCTCTCTCTATCTCCCCCCCTTTCTCCTTCCCTCCATCTCTTGACATATTTGTATGTAAATTACAAATACATTTGTATACAATCAGTTAATTCCACTGACTCATGTGTGCAGAATTCAGGAAAACAAAACAAAAGCAAAAACTGTAAGCACCTCCATCTCTTGACATATTTGTATGTAAATTACAAATACATTTGTATACAATCAGTTAATTTCACTGACTCATGTGTGCAGAATTCAGGAAAACAAAACAAAAGCAAAAACTGTAAGCATTAGTTTTTAATCACATTTATGGTCTCATTTTAAACATTGAAATGATGTTAATTTTTGATCTCCGAAATTGAATGCCATCAGAATTGTGCAATTAAGAATGTTCTTTTTAAAAACAGTGCTCAACAAATCAAGCTCTCCTAACTTGGTTGATGAGGTAAGTCTCCCAGTGTTACTCTCCTGAGGGAAAAATCTTAATTTACCTTAAAATGCTAAGCTGTCAGCAATCTTTGAAATTAAAAGCTGACATGGCTTTCTAAAAAAGAGAATTATTCCAATAATATGGCAAGATTTTCTCATTTTGTCAGATGCTGTATAGCTTTAAAGTTTAGATGTTAGGGAATTAGTGGCATGGAGATTTCTCTACGTCTTCTCTCCCACCCCTCCAAAAGCAACTCTCTCTTTGTCATACTCTGCTTGGGTACATGTCCCTTTTATCAGTACCTGTTTTATTTTTCTATTGCTGCTGTAACCAATTACCATAAACTTCATTATATATGACAACACAAATTTATTACCTTATAGTTCTGGAAGTCAGAAGTCCAAAATGCACCTCACTGGGCTGAAATAAAGGTGTCTGCAGGGCTGCATTTACTTTTGAAAGCTCTAGGGTAGAATTTGTTTTCTTTTTCTTGCATTTTCTAGCTTCTAAAGGTTGCCCAGATTCTTTGGGTCATGGTCACCTTTCATTCTGAAAACCATCTACAATCACTCAAACTTTTCTCATATTGTATCACTCTGATACTGATTCTCCTGCCTGCCTTTTCCACATTTTGAGAACCTTTGCAATTACATTTGTCCCCACCCACGTATTCCAGGGTAGTCTTCACATTTTGAAGGACCACTAATTAACATTAATTCCATCTGCCACCTTAATCCTGCTGAACCATGTATTCACAGGTGGATATCTTTGGGAAGGACTCTTATTCTGTCTACCACAGTACCACAGTACTTTTGACTATTTCCCCCACATTTATCCTGAATATAAGCACTGTGATTTAGTGAAATTTCAGAAATGGATTAATCGTAGTTTTAATACCACCTCAGAAGAAAATCATATTAAAATAACTCAATACTTTTACAATGCAGGGCAGACAACCTAATCGTACAACATATCAGATTTAGAAGTTCACTCCGGTATTCCTGCATGTTTCAGAACTTTTCAGGAATTCAAACATTTCTAGTCTTGATTTGTAGTTCCTGAATTGATATCTTTATATTAGAGATTATCAATTTTAGTTTTTGATGTTCTTATTCTAATTATAGCCATCTATAGTCTTGTGAAATTTTTATAAATTACATTTTTTCAGAGTGGAAAATATACTATATGTGTTTACAAAGTGGTTTAAAAAAGTGACATGGAAATGTGACATTTAATGCATTTAGTGGGAAAAGAATGTCATATCTATTGATTGAATACCCACTTTTCTCTAAAATATATATGTTTTTAGGTTATGTGCTATAAAAATAGTAATTAATGAGCATGTGATTCCTAGTTTCCTTCCTGCCTTGGGGAATTTTATTACTCATTGAATTCCCATCTCCACTCAATTCTTACTAAGTCAATAATTCTGAAAAAGTTTGAAACAGTCTCAGGCAGAGTTAATTAAAAGCAAGAACTTCCATATTTCCTTTAATGCTCATTTTTCTGATAAATGTCACTGCCTCAGGCAGGCTTTGAAGATACCTGTTGTTGTTGTTGTTGTTGTTGTTGTTGTTGTTGTTGTTGTTGTTGTTGTTGTTGTTGTTGTTGTTGTTGTTGTTGTTGTTGTTGTTGTTGTTGTTGTTGTTGTTGTTGTTGTTGTTGTTGTGTGCATGTGTGTATCGATGCAGGAGGTTATTTGAAAATTTTGCTTCACTTTATATTTTAGTATTAATTATATTTATATTTTAATAGCATATTCTGTGCAAGGGAATAAAAGCCAGACAGCTACAATATCAAATTCCTGCTTGCTGTTTTTTAAACAAATAAATTTGCATTTGTGAAGTTTTGCATAGGAAAATGGAAAAAAATAATACTGTGGTTTCATGTTCTGAGAGTTTGTGTCCTTCCAAAATTCATAAATTGATATTCTAGCCCCAAGTTGACAGCATTAAGAGATGGAGACTTTGGAAGGTTATTAGGTCATGGAGGCAGAACCCTCATTAATGGGTTTACTGTGCTTACAGAAGAGGCCCTAGAAAGGCCTCTTACCTCTTCTGCCATGTGAGGTTATTGTCTAGAGATAGCTGTCTATGAACCAGAAAGAGGGACTTCACCTGATACATAATCTTCTGGCTTTCTCATGTTTGACTTACCTGCCTCTAGAACTGTGAAAAATAAATTTCTATTGTTTATAAGCTACCAGTTAAAGGTATTTTGTTACGGCAGTGCCAGTGGGGACTAAGAAAATTGTACTGAGAAGTGGGGTACTGCTGTGATAAATACCTAAATATATAAAAGAAGCTTTGTATTGGATAATGGGTAGAAGCTGAAAGAGTTTTGAGATGCAGACTAAAAACAGCCTACATTGCCATAATAGGGCCTTTGATACAATTCTGGTGAGATCACTAAAGAAGAAGAAGAGTGCTGTAGAGAAAACCTCAGTCAACTTCGAGAATTCCTAAGTGGTCCTGAACAGAATGTGCATAGAAACAAAGACAGTAAAGGCCATAATTGATAAGGTCTCAGGTAAAAATGAGGAACATGTTATTGGACAATGGAAGAAAGACCATCTTTGTCATAAAGTAGCAAAGACCTTTGCTGAATTTTGTTCATGTCCCAGTGTTTCCTGGGAAGTAGGTTTTGTGAGCATTAAAATAAGGTATTTGACTGAGGAAATTTCTAAGCAAAGAGTTGAAGGTGTGTTCTGGTTACCTTGACTAAATACAGTAAAATGTGAGAAGAGAGAAATGACTTAAAGACAGAACTGTCATCAAAAAGGAAGTAGGACTTTAAAATCTGGAAAATTTCAGCCTATCCATATTGGAAAAGGTGAGAAAATCTATAATCTATTCAGAAGAGAACAAGTATGTACCCAAGCAACCACTTGATAAGGAGATTGATATGTATTGGTCATCTCCATAGAAGCGAGGTGATACTCATCAAGAAAATGGGGTGATTAGCTAACCGTCTAAACAGAAGTCAGAACCTATTGTGAAAGATGACAGAAGAATGACCCTAAAGGCATTTCAGAGATCATGGGGTGGGGGCAGGGTCTGGGGTACAGAAATATATCAAGGGAAGAGTCACTGCTATCTGTCACAGCCTCACATAGCAGGCTCTACTCTCTGAATTTTGCAGTGCTCCTCCTCAGTTATCCTAGGTATGACTCCAGAGGGCTCCAGTGGGGTGTGCACTGCACCCAGAGAAGCTGAGGGCATATGGCTGCTACACTTAGATTTCAAAGGATGTTTCAGATAGATATGGGGCCTAACAAAGAATTTCTACAGTGGCAAGTTCACTGCAGAGAGTACCCACTAGGGCAATGCCCAGTGGCACTGTGAAGTCAGGACTGGTAGAGCTATCAGAGTGTGACTCCAGCCCTGGATAACTGCAGGCATTTTACTACTAACTGTGAGAGCTATGGCTTGGGCTGTCCCCAGCAAAGCCATGAGGAAGGGCCACCCAAAGCTGTGAGGGGCAGGCAAAGCTGCAGAAAAGGGATCTCCCCTCTAACAGGCTTAGAGGACAGAGCACCTAGTCCTAGAAGATTATTCTGTGACTTTTAGATTTAACATTGCTTGCCCTGTTAGGTTTTAGATTTACTCAAGACCTGTTGCACCTTTCTTCTTTCATATTTCTCCCTTTTGGAATAGGGACATCTGTCCTTTGCCCATCCCATGCTCATATTTTGTGAGTACATAACTTGTTTGATTCCACAGATTCACAGATGAAGAGGAATTTGCCTCAGAACGAATTGTACCTTGAGTATCACTCATTTCTTACTGAGGTAATAATTACATGAGATTTCGGACTTTAGCCTTCAGAATTGATGCTAGAATGAGGTAAGACTTTTGAGGCCACTGAATCAGAATTAATATATGTTGCAAGTGAAAAGGACATGAATGGGGGGTGGTGCAAGCATAGAATGCTATGGTTTGAATATTTGTGTTCTTACAACATTATTGTGATGAAATCCTAACTTCCAAGGTGGTGGTATTAGGATGCAGAGCTTTGGGGAAGTGATTAAGTCATAAAAGTGGAGACCTGATAAATAGAATTAGTGTTCTTATAGAGCAGACCTCAGATACCTTCTTCACCCCTTCCACCCATATGGTTGGCCCAAAAATCAAGGGAAAAGAAGTTCATTCTACCTCTAGATTATTAGAACTGAAAGCTTTAATGGCAAAAAAATATGGCCCAAAAATCAAGGGAAAAGAAGTTCATTCTACCTCTAGATTATTAGAACTGAAAGCTTTCATGGCAAAAAAATATATATATATGAGTAAAGAAAGGGATAAAGAATTGAAACATATAAAGTATTTAATTTATTATAACCTAACTTATTTTCTTGCTTTTAATTCCAATGATAAAATATTTGGCAATGATTGAATTATTACTATATGTTCAAAAACAAAATTTGTTTTTTTATGCAATACTTCCACTGATGACAGCTACCACTGAAACTTAGTGTATCTTAAAAAGGTAGATATGCTTTTTATGATACTTTTTGTGGTGATGATAATAACTGTGTATAATTGTTGAGCAATCTGCATATAGAAAGTAATTGATTTAATGCTTCAGATTGGCTATATAATTTAATCTCTTCAATGACCTTATGTATTCTTTATGCATTCTATACATATAGTATCAACTTCAACTACAAGGAATTGTAATTGCTATGTCTATCCTTTTATTCATTAGTTGATTTTTGAAGGCTTTCATACAGAGATGGACAATTCCCTAAAGAGTTGATGAACTTTTTAGATTTATTTTCTTCTAACACCACATCCAAAAACTTGTCACAAAGCACTTTTCTCCATTATTTTACACAGTCTTCATTTTCAAGGCAAAATAAGGAAGGCTTCCTCAATTAGGTTCTCTATGTAATCTGACCTGTTTTGGGAAAAACATGAGAAATTATTCAATGAACATGGTTGATTTCTTACTAAACTGCCATAGTTTTATAAATCTTAAATATAGGTTTATAGCATGGAAGTTTTGTGTCTCCTGAAAGAAGCCATCAAATTTGCACTCTCCATTACAAGGCAAGAAATGTGGGGAGTGGACTCAAAGCTCTCCATCTCACCTCTATCCTCTCTACTCCAAGAGGTGATGGAGAGAGGAAAGTAGGACAGTAAGCAATCATGACAAATCTCCTTTACCTGTGAGACATTTTGAAGCCCCAAGAGGGGAAGTTAACTAACTTCATCAGCAAAAGGAGATGTGTATTATGTTGGTTTGCTACAGGAGAGTTTTCTTAGTATCTCTCTCACTGAATGTTGTATACAAAACTTCCATAGCTCCATCAAACTCTCAGAAATATAACCTCCAGTCTCCATGCATGTGAGCTAATAGAATTTTATAATCTTTCTCCATTTACTTCCTATATCTTTACTAACAGAATGCCTTAGGTACCTGCCAAAAGTAGTCATAATTTATATTTATTTGTTATTTTAAAATAATTAGCAAAGTATACATTTTAGAAAACCAATATTTCAAAAAAATATTACAATGCTCATGTATTCTCTACTCAAAATAATTACATTATATTAAATTTTAGTGCACTGATTTCAGCCTTTTATTGGAGACTTTCTTTCTGTAATTTCGAGGAGTTTTGGATATCTCACCTTTGAATGGCAGGTGACCACTGGTTTTGTTCACAATATGCAGTGTGCTGGAAAAGTACATCACATCATCTGCATGTTTCTAACCATGCATAGATCAAAGAGCATGGGCATTGATAACATCTTTTTATGTCTTTTAAATGTTTTTTTTTTCCCTAGTAATAACATAAAATATCAAGCAGACAGCTTTTAAAATGATTCACAAGAGAGTTCTAAGCATCACATATTCAGTATATTGCACAAATAAAAGAGATCTTTTTGAGAAAGGTGAACAACAATAATTTGTGTGACTTTCTTGAGCTCAGTGGTTCATATTCCATTTATTTTCTTTTCATTGTAGGGTTTTTTGTCCAAAAAAAAGGAAAATAATTTTTAAGTGAGTAGTGGGTGTTAAGGGGCCCAGGCTTATACATGGGAATTGTCTAAGCTTAATTTCTCTTTAATTTTTCTGTAAATATCTTATATAGAATTAAGAATACCTTGATAAAACATAGAAAGTATTCTTTTGCAAATGAAACTAATGACAAGTCATTTCTTCTGCTGGAGAGAAATGTTCTACTCAGGCAGAAAAGAAATGATTGCCTAAAATGTACCATATTTAGAAAAGGATTGGATTTTAAAATAGCAAATTTACATTCATATAAACTATCCACACGAGGTTCTAATATTTACCTCCATTGTGCACTGCTGGAGGAACAGGAAGCACACAGGATCAAAAGCAATGTTCATTAAGACCTTTTTTTTTTTTTTTTTTTTTTGTCACTTATGCAATCTACCTTACTGAGATGACTCTTATGTGGAAATTTTGATGGCAATTTCCAGGTACTGACCATCTGATTCAACTTTTCATTTACTGCACTAGATGGAAGAGATTTTGTTTCTTTAACTCAGAAAATTATAAATATATAAAATGTAGATAACAAGTGTTGGGGAGGATGTGGAGAAAAGGGAATGCTTGTATACTGTTGGTGAGAACGTAAATTAGTGCAGTCATTATAAAAACTGTGTAGATTCTTCAGAGAAATTGAAAATAGAATTACCATATGATCAACAATCCCACTTTTGGGTATGTATTCAAAGGATTTGAAATCAGTAGGTCTGCACTCCCATGTTCATTGCAGCATTACTCACAATAGCCAAGTTATGGAATCAACCTAAGTGCCCATCAACAGATGAATGGATAAAGAAAATGTGATGCACAGTGGAATTCTATTCAGTCTCGAAAAGGGGGGGAGTTCTATCATGTGTGACAACATGGATGAACCTGGGGGACATTATGCTAAGTGAAATAAGCCAGGCACAGAAAGACAAATACCACATGCTCTCATTTATATGTGTAGAAACAGAGAGCAGAATGGTGGTTACCAGGGGCTGAGAGGTGCGGTAATGGGGAGATGTTAGTCAAAGGGTACAATGTTTCAGTTACACAAAAGGAATAAATGATAAGTATTTGAAATGATAAATATGTTAAGTTGATTCAATCATCCTGCATTTTATACATAGATCATAGCATCACTTTGTAGATAAATATATACAATTTTAATGTGTCAGTATTATGTACAATAAAACAATTAAAAAATTAAAACATATCTACTAAGACTGAATAAACCCTATTCTGAACTGGAAACTGTATAGTTGACCAAAATAATTATGCATAATGACCTATAAAGGCTATACTGGGCCTTCTGATATTAATCTCTAGATTTCCCCCCACTAAAGAATTGATATTAATCAGAGTGCATAAGGGAATAATTTTAGTTCAATCAGTAATTTTCTTTGGCAGCAATTTTTTTGTACTGCATGTCTTGTTTTCATGCCTGCATTTTTTTTTCTTCTTGTCTTTATACCAAATTTTAGTTAATTTACATGCACTTGTTTTAATCACATTTTAAAAATATCTGTTCTTTATCTACTTATTTATATGGAAATCTTCATTTCCCTCCATAATGGTTTCTGGGAGAGCATTATATTTGGACTCTCTCTTTCCCTTCTTATTGTAGTTTGTTTTCATTAGACTTCTATATGATCATTATGAGATAACATACACACACACACACACACACACACACACACACACACACATCTTTTTCCCCAGCATGTAATAAATTGTGTCCATTTGTGTATAGGGGTGAAGTTTCTAGATTTAAATACATTTTATAAAACACCTTTTTTCCATTGTTAAAAAATGAATTATCTGTTCTATACACCATTAGGCTTCCAATATAGAAGTATTAAATTTAAATCACTCCATGGTAATAAGCAAACACAATAGTACATATTTAACAGAATAATGCCATAGATTTGAGCAAGAGAACAGCTTGCCTGGACCCTGTACTTTAGAAGCCTCCACTCTGGCCCTTCCTCTGGCCACAATCCTCCCCATAGGGCAAGGAATTTACAAGGGCAAGGGGATGGCATTAGTTGAAGGGGATGCCATCGCCCCACCACCGCCATTTAAATCATGCTGTGGTCCATAGAAACCTAGAATTCTGTCTCTAAAGGGCTCTGAGACAGTGTCCAGAGTCTGTTTTCTTCTCCAGCTCTGCATTTTCTGGTGAACCATGCACACAATGTGCACAACTAGAGGCCATAGGCCAATGGGAAGCTGCTTGTAGGAAGTACGGTGTAGACTGAGCTTGGACATGTCAACTGAGGAACCCCAAATATGTGCAGACAAGGACTTTCATAGTGTGGGACAGTGGGGGGAGGGAGCAGCTCTCCCCATGTCCCCATATTCTGGTTGCTGGACTTTGAGGATCCAAGAATTTTAGTTCAAACTTGAATTTTATTATGAAGGCATATGTGCCAAGGTAGAATGGAGAATACTTTATTTAAGTTTGTTAAAAAAAAAACACGCAAAAAAACTGTATCTCAAGGAAATATATGAGAATAAAATAGTGTAAATTCCAGGATAATGATATAGTTTCAGAGAGAATGAGACATTTTATCATCTGGCATATTTGTAGTTTGAAATGGCAATAATCAAATCAACCTCTCCCCCTTCTCCCCTTACCCTTTACACATTAGTTACTTGTTAAATCTTCAACCTTCTCAAACTGGAGCAGTTAACTTAACAATGACATTTTTAGTGATGGCAAGAAATCATAATAGCTGTGGGTAATTGTTAGGAAGAATCAAAACAGCTCTGAATTTTATAGGTCATGATTTCTTTGTAGCTTGTGGGTATAGCTGCATTTTGAAATAGATAACTGTGTCTCCCTTAGCATCTTCCTTTTTCCTATTTTTTCTTGTGTGTTAAGTTTACAAAGGTCAGATGTCAGTATGATCTAGAATAAGAGGTTTTGTGGCTGACTTTGAAAGGTTACTTTAGAGAAAATCTCATGAAGCAGCAGTACCCCAAAGTGCTGTGGGGAATGTAACTAAAAACTTATTACTTCCTAATAGAACTTCTAACACATTAGGGGTATAAAGCATTGGATTCCTGAATGTGTCTGAGGAATTTGGCACTTTAGAGAAAATCTCATGAAGCAGCAGTACCCCAAAGTGCTGTGGGGAATGTAACTAAAATCTTATTACTTCCTAACAGAACTTCTAACACATTAGGGGTATAAAGCATTGGATTCCTGAATGTGTCTGAGGAATTTGGTCTCTATTTACTAAATAGAAATGGAGAGGCATCTCAAGTTATGGTAACACTTCTGAGGTAATGTCCATGGAACATCAAAGCAATGTGAAAATCAATTCTACCATTATAGCAAAGCTGAAAATACCTTTTAATGTTTCATTAGAATAAAATGCATATATTTGAGACAGAGAAAGAAATGGCACAGGCCTCACTTCTCTATTGACTACAATACCATGGTAGATGGGGCCTTCCAAAATCCAGAAACTTTTTACTGACTCTCCATTTCATAAAACCAGAACTACCCTGGCATTGCTTTCAGGAAAATGATAAAGTTCAGAGCAAGTCTTTTCAGAATTAAGTTAAAGGAATCTGTATGACATATTTTCTTTAATGCAGTTGACAATCCAAACAGAATGAACAGTTGGTGACTAACATACATATCTGTATGAATCGATTCCAGATATTTAAGCTGTGAATGACGTATGATAATTATAATTAAAGCAATGTGAATGTTCCTTATTTGAATGTGACCTAATGGCATTCACTATTTCACATTTAACCAAAGAATATTTTTAGTATGGCAGGGACCAGCCCTAACTCTGAGGCATGCCCATACCCTAGGTAAATACTAGAGAGTTGCTACAACTGATAGTTTTCTTCCTGTTTTGTTAGAGTCAATTAGCTTTTTTTGTTTTTTGGATTTTTTTAGTAAATTATATTCTGCAAGGCATTTCTGAGGATTCCTGATTGTTATTTGCACTATCATGACATCTCTCCAGGAGTCTGCTTACCTGCTTACTATCTCTGCCAGAAAATCTCATTTCACTGCTGCTTCAAAGCGCCGTGAGTCAACACACACATGTTCATAGACTGTATCAGGTTGTGCTGCTTTGCCCCTTACTGACTTTTCACCTAACTTGGACACAAGTCAACTGTGTCAC
Organism: Galeopterus variegatus; assembly: GCF_000696425.1. NCBI lineage: Eukaryota > Metazoa > Chordata > Mammalia > Dermoptera > Cynocephalidae > Galeopterus > Galeopterus variegatus. The sequence continues at coordinate 147,043 of NW_007729413.1, read as the reverse complement.
TGATCAGAACATATCCAGACCCAAACAACATAAAAGTACAAATAAACTTAAAAAGAACTTAGCCTACACCTGGCTGCAATATCTGACAAAATTTTCCCAGAGACTTGAGAAATAAGTAAAGCACAACACAAAAAATGACTTACTCTGGTTACAAAAGTGATTACTCTCAGGGCCCAGAGGTCCAAGACAAATATCAGATCCGTGAAAGTTTTCATATGTTCAAGATCTGTTCAATTATAATCCATCATTTTTTAAAAATTTTATCTTGATTCTGAGGCCTTGTTTTACCAGATTCTTTGCTTCCATGTCCTGATTCCTGAAGTTTCAACAATGGGAAAAGTGTCTTCTCACATTCAAGCCTTGTTCATTACTGTAAAGGTGGACAAATATCTGTTCATTTTTGTGTCACACGCTCTCTTCTATCTGCTGGTAATTATCCAATCTCCACGTCTGGGAGAGAATATCACAGCATTTTCCAAAGTCTGAAATAATTAATCCTAAAATAAAAACCATCATATGTGGGCCAGCAGCAGCCCTGTCTAACTCCATTTTAAAACATAAAACTATCTTCAAACTCTTTTGAAAAATAATTCTCTCTTTAAAATACACAAAAGCACAAGTGCTCAGATCTACAATGGCTTTACAGATTTTGTTTTCAAATATGCACACATGTGGGTGTTCACCACACTCACATACAAGAAGTAAATTATTTTACATTTGTATAAATACTGGACCGTTTTTTCGACTTTCCATAAAATACATGAAGACTACAAATTAAATTGATGCTTTTTCTGCTAAAGAAACTGTTATGAGCTGATTTGTATCTCCCCAATTCATATGTTGAAGCACTAACTCTCAGTACCTCAGAATATGACTGTATTTGGAGACAGTCTTTAAAGAGGTAATTAAGTAAAAATGGGTTCGTTAAGATGGGCCCTAATCCATATTCTGATTTTCTTATAAAAAGAGGCAGTTAGGACACAAAGACACATGCCACATGCACACACAGAGAGAAGACCATGTGAACTCGCGTTGACGAGGCAGCCATTTGCAAGCCAAGGAAAGGCCTCAGGAGAAACCAAACTTTCCCAAAATTTGATGTTGGACTTCCAGCCTCCATAACTGTGAGAAAATAACTTTCTGTTGTTTAAGCCTCCCAGTTTGTGGCATTTTCTTATGGCAGCCCTAGTAAACTAATATACAGTGCTTAATAAAGTCTGAATTACAATTCTCTCATAAAATAACAAGCATAATAATACTAATGTGAATGTTATTCTGTTTCTACCTATACCCCATTACCTTATGTATGGATAATGATACATATGATATCTGAAATAATTATTCTCTAAATTAGTGAAGACTTAATTCCATTGTCATTGACTCATGTTATTTAAAGTATGAATTGTTTTGCTTTGTGTAAACATTTTTTTAAATTAATTAACAACCTAGAGTTAAAAATGATACTTTAGACATAACTCGATTAATTTCTCACTTGACTTCTATGATGTTGGCAAGGATGATTTTAATTTTCCAAGTACATGTTTTTTTATGAATGTAAAGTAAATAAATAAATAAGGCAAAACCAAAGGTAAAACAAAGAAAAAATCCTACACGGCTTGAACTTTAAGGCACTCTAGTCAATTTGATATTACTCCATAGAGTGCCTTTTGTATTAAATATTCATCATACATGATTTTTAAAAGAAAATAATAACAGCATTTCTGACCACATACTGTGTATCAGGTCCCATACTAGTCGTGATGTAAACATCTTTTTGTTTAAACATCACAACAAACGTACTGGTGTTGTATGTTTCCAATTTACAGACGTGAAGATGAATGTTCAGAAAATGAAGTGATCTGCCTAAGATTGCATAACTAAATAGTTAATAAGGCCAACATTAGGGGCTGTCAGTTCTAAACCTGTGCTTCTGATTAAAAATTACATGATAATTTTTAAAAGGATTTTCCTAAAGGCAGATTTTCAGATGATAAATTCTAAACATATTTTATACAGATAAACAGATATGTATATAAATACTGTACATATTTCTATTATGTATGTATAACACATATATAAGAGCATATATGTACATATATTAATGTGTTTATATGTGTGCATGCATGTGTGTATATATATATACACACATGCATGCACACATATAAACACATTAATATATGTACATATATTAATGTGTTTATATGTGTGCATGCATGTGTGTATATATATACATACCTATGTATGTACATGTATTTGTACTTATTTGTAATTATACAAGGCTACTACAAAAAGTTCCTGGAAAAATAGAATTAAAAGATAATATAAATCTTTCCATGAACTATTTGAAGCACCCTGGTATATATATTTGATGGAGTTTGGATGTGTTGTCCCCTCCAAAACTCATGTGGAAATTTGATCCCCAGTGTGGCAGTGTTAGAAACTGAGTCATGGGGTCGGATCCCTCATGAATGGATTAATGCTCTCCCTGGGGGAAGGGGGATTAATAAGTGAGTTCTCACTTTATTAGTTCCCACAAGAGCTCGTTGTTTAAAAGACCCTGGCATCTCCTCTCTCTCTTGCTTTGTCTCGCCATGTGATCTGCTTGTACCCACTGGCTGCCTGCTGCTTCTTGCCATGAATAGAAGCAGCCTGAGGCCCGTGCCAGATGCAGCTGTCCCAGAATTGTAAACCAAATACAACTCTGTTGCTTATAAATTACCCAGTCTCAGGTATTTCTGTTATAGCAAACACAAAATGGACTAATGCAATGTTAATGAAATTTTGCTTCTAAGTAAGCATTATATGTTTTGGAAAATTGAGGAATGTTCAAAGTAAAACATCATAGAAAACGAAAAAATGTAATTAAAGGGAAATACAAGAATTTTACTTGCATTTCTTCAAGTATATTAGTGGATACTTTATTAAAAACAGCAACATTTCATCAATCTCAGAATTAAGTCAACTCTTAAATTTCTTTTAAGATCTTTAGTGATAGCCCAGGAAATAATGTTCTTTATCATTATACCCAATTGAATGGAAAAAATACCATCAATTCAATTGTTGTAGAAAATACTTTTGAAAAAGTTTCTATACAGATCTTGGTATAAAACTTTCTAGATTGCTAGAAATAGGAGACAACATCTTTAACTTGACAAATTACATTCACTAAAACTTACGCCTACATAGAAATTAAATATTAAAAGTATTCTCATTAAATTAAAGGACACAGTAAATTAACTTTGTATCACTATTTCGTTCAGCATTGTCTGGGAGATCCTAGGCACCAAAATTTGAAAGGGATTGGCAAGATCTGATAATCCATTCCTATATTAGATTTTGATGAACTAGGTTATCATAAGTAAATAAAAAGAATGTGTTTATCTGAAGTATCCTTTTTTTTGTGGTCAGAATAAACAAGTCACATAGGTGCTTACACATGCTAAACTGGATGCTACAGAACAAAGCTGGGACATAAATTTAGTAGAACAAAATGGCAACATTCATTATTGGGTGTAGCTTAACACAGAACTTCTGACACCTGCCACTGGATTTTACTCTCAATGCACCTGCACATCCATAGCAAAGAGTTAAGGGCACATTGTCACCTTGGAATCTAAGCCCATAGAAGTTGTGAGCCAATTGCTATGACTCAGATGATAGTTGAGGATTTGAGGAGCATTCATTTGGGAGACACACAGCTGTATAAAATGGAAGAAGAAATGAAAATGTAACTGCAGAAAGAAGAAGCTTCATTCTGTGATTTGCAGAATGTGCCAGTAAATCATGAATATTGTTTGGGACATAAGTGTGCTTCAAGTCTGAGCTTGCTGTGAAATCATTCCATTTTTCTAAGAAATACTGCTCCATGGTCCTGAGAGTGAATCATAAGGGCTCTGAGTCCTGAGAGAGCAAAGAAGATTAGAAAGCATCATGATGATATGCTTTTCATTCAAGAATGTAGAAATGTTAATTCTAAATTTATTAATACTGCCCAATACATTAAGAATAAAACTTGTTCAAGATGACAAATTATTGAAAAATATTTAGATGAGGAATGTCAGAGATGACATATGTAGATTTTTATGTTGTTGGTAAAGATTTTTAACACTTGTGATGACGGACAACTTTATTTAGTATTCTCAGTAAATTCCTACAGAAATTAGAAATACTTCATTTTTAGTAGGTCGTAAAGAAGAAAAAGAAAAACTCACTTTAATGTTGGATTTCCCACTTGGATCTATACAAATCAAAAGTGAGTCTTCAAAATCAGGCTATTAGTAGAAGTTCTTCACATAAGGAAGATCTCTCTCTCTCTCTCTCTCTGTCTCTCTTTCTCTCTCTCTCTCTCTCACACACACACACACACACACACACACATTCAATCTGAAAGATTCAAAAAATTTCACGAGCTGAAAATCTGAAGAACTTTAACAATATTTTAGGAAGATAATAAATTTATATATTGCCTGGTTCATATATACAATGCCACCAGTAATTATAAATCCCTGACCTCCATAAATCTCCATTTTTGGCCAAAGGGTAAAGGAACATAAGGGAATTATATCACCAAGTGCATTGATTTTCTAGGATTGCCATAACAGAGGACCACAAAGTGAGTGGCTTAAATAACAGAAATTCATTTTTTCACCATGACAGAGGCTGGAAGTCCAAGATCAAGGTGTTGGCAGTGTTGATTTCTTCTGTAGGCTGTAAAGGAGAATCTTTTTCTTGTCTCTTTCCTAGTTTCTGATGGTTTGCTGGCAATCTTTGGTGTTTCTTCCATCTTCACGTGGTGTTCTCACTGGGTGCATGTCTGCCTCCACATTTCTCCCTTAGGCCGCCAGTCACATTTGATTAGAGTTCACCCTAATGATCTGATTATACTATGTTACCTCTGTAAAGATGCTACCTCCAACTGAGGTCACATTTTGAGGTACAGGGTGTTTAGACTTCAACATATGAATTTGGGAGTACACAACTGAACCCATAACAGCTATTATGCTCCTAAACTAACAATAAATGTCATGTTGTCTGGTTATAGAAAGTAGGGAGGAGCAGCAAAAAATAATATATATATATAAAAAGATAGAAGAATGATTGTCTGTAAAGTCTGGTTCCAAAATGACAATTTTGGTGACTAAATCCTCTTAAAGAATTCAGACATGCTGAGAAATCATAACTGGGCTGACAACTGGTAAACAAGCCACATTTGGTCTAAAAGTGGAACCAGAGTAATGGTCCAAGAAAGTTGCATTGCTTATGGGAAAGAAATCATTCAGGCCTGGAACTTGTATTACAGTTAACCTGTACTCCAAATAAAGCTGTCAAGATTTCTCACTTTTCCCTAGTCAGAGTTGTAAGAAGAATATCAGAATAGGAGAAGGAATGTGAGACCAAAGGACATTTGTGGCATTTGGCAAGTTAGAGTCAGGACACCCATACTTCTAATATGGAGATGAACAAGAACCTTTTTTAGAAATATTAATTTCGAAGGAGATAGCTTTTGAATGAGAAATAAACCATCACTTATCTATTAAACTATTAAAGGATTGAATATCCTAATCTGAAAAGCCAGCGTAAGCTCCCTGTAGACATTACTGCAGATTCCCCCCAAATCCATGTTAACATATGGTCGGTTAAGCTTGCCTAACAAAGCCCTTTCCACATAGCCTGATGCCAAATGGTGCTCTATACCTAGTAGTGTCTGTATTTATTCATCACAGGCAGAATAGGCATATTAGAGGCATATCCGCAAAAGTGCTTTTAGCCTGGAAATGAAGTTGCTATGCAAAGAAAAATAATGCCCGTAGGGTATTTTCTAAGGTTTGTATGTGTCCCCCAAATTTCATGTGTTAGAATCTTAATCTCCAAGTTTATATGTTGTTTGGCCATGGAGTCCTCAGGAGGTAATTTAGATTAGATAAGGTCATCAGGGTTGGACCTCCATGATGGAACTAGTGGGTCGTTAAGAAAAGGGAGAGAGACCTGAGCTGACACATATGCTCTTGCTTTTTAGCCATGTGATCACCTCCACCATGTTATGACAGTATGAAAGCCCTTGCCAAAAGCTGCCACCATGACCTTGGACTTCCCAGCTTCTAGAACTGTGAGCCAAATTAACTTCTTTTCTTCATAACTTTCCTAGTTTTGTTTTCCATTATAGGAACAGAAAATAGATTAAGACAGAGCTGTAATTATTCTGAGATTTATTGTTACTGAGAGATCTTTGCATATTTTTAATCTTGTAATCCCCACTTTACCAATTATATATGGGGTATGAGTCAAAAGCAGCAATTTTGAAGGTCAAAGTAAATTTTAAGCAGAAATGATCATCTACAGTCAGGTCAAGTGCATATTGATCAAAGCAAAAGACTACTTATTAAGGATTGACTGCTGGTAATTTTGAGAGAGAGATAAAATTTCAGTTCTACTAACCCTACCTCTCACATCCAGCACTAGAATAAGTAGTAATGAGAATTTTACAGGGTGGTCTTGAATTACTTGGAATGGAAACCATAGAGCTTTCCAACCATAGGCGATGTTCTTTTTGTTGGAGACACGGACTAGTTGTGGATCATTTCAGTTATGTAAGTACTTCCTGGACATTTGAGATTTTTCTTTTTAAATGATGCGTTTTATATGATAAAATTTCTTTAAAAAATATAACTTCTGATAATATAAAACAGATCACAGTTTTGTCCCCCCAAGGACCTTGATCTTTACTTAAAAAGCTGATAGGAACCCTGGGGCAATTTTACCTGACAGACTCCAAGAAAGGCTTGTGCCCTCAGGCAGAGGCTAATGCTTCCTAATGTCTGGCTGTTGTCACTTTGTGTGCTCTGCATGGTTGCTTTGTTGCTGCTATTATTGTGGTGGTGGTGGTGGTGGTGGTGGTGGTGGTGGTTATGGTTGTTGCTAAGGAGAAGGTGACAGACAAGCCTCCACCATATCCTGCCGTACCTTTCTAACCCCAGATAGTTCTAGTTGTGAGAATCACTAGAGAAAAGGCTGCTTCTCCAGCTATTAGTTTCTGTACTCACTTCCCCTGTCAGTAATGAACATGTCTCACTTCAAGTGCTTAATATAATTCTAGGCTTTTAATTTCTTCACTGGAATATACCATCAAAGCATATAACATATTTTTTATGAGGAAAATGAGTAAACATTGAACTCATTTACACTAAAGTATTACCTTCCACATATTTTTTATTTAAAATCTTACTTCTGAGGGATAACAAAATGTGAAAGGCATTTACATTTTCCCTTAGGAAATATCAACAAACAGAGAATACATTTAACTAGTAGATCACCACTGAATTCACAACGTTAAAGCAAACATCACAGTTCTTCATTTTTTTTTCCCTTTTCCTAATGCCTTTGGGATCCTTTTTCACTATCTGCTTCAACAGTCCATACCTTCATAATCCATCTCCCAATCTCTCTGTCACAAAAGTCCCTAACTGGTCTCTCTGAAAAGACTGTCTCACAAGCCTGGATGTTTTATTTCATCATTTTTGATCTTCTGAATGACTCAACCAGCTAAGTCATATTCCCCCATTTTAGAATTAAGATAAAAGAATTCTAGAAAGCTTAGGAAATACATCTAATCCAATTGTAATTTGCAATAAACTGTGAGAAATAAATTTTGTTTATATAATTTCTGTCATTACTTATGAAATTTATGATAAGGAAGTATTTAACACAATGAAGTATTAGAAACCAGTTTTCATAATATAATTTCTATTGTTACTTATAGAATTTTGATAAGGAAGTATTTCACAGAAATATATGTAGTTTGTTGATTCTGATATGCAATGACAACTGCATATCTGATCTATTAAATCAGCTGATCTCACTGAATTATGAAAATGTGGCTCATTTGACTCAGCATAATGCCCTCAAGTTCATCCGTGTCGTGTTGTCGCAGAGGCAGGGTTTCTTTCTATGTCTGAATAATATGTTTGTGTGGTACATATATATGTACCACGGTTCCTCGATCCATTCATCTATTGATGGACAATTAGGTTTCCATATATTCGCTATGGTGAATAATGCTGCAATTAACATGGGGGTGCAGATATTTCTTCCCATTGCTGATTTCATTGTGTTTGGGTGCACAGCCAGAAGAGGGATTACTGGGTCATATGGTAGTTTTATTTTTAATTTTTTGAGGAAGGTCCATACTATTTTTCATAATGGATTTATCAATTTGCACCCCCACAAACACTGTAAAAGGATTCCAATTTCTCCACGTTCTCACCCGATAGTTGTTATCTCTTATCTTTTTAATAATTGCCATCCTTTCAGGCATGAGGGGATGACTCATTGTGGTTTTGATTTGCATTTCTCTGATGATCAGTGAGACAGAGAGAGACAGATACTGCATGACCTCACTTATATGTGAAATCTAAAAAAGTTGAACTCATTGAAACAGAGAGTAGAATTGTGGTTACCAGGGCAGGGGTGTAGGGGTAAAGGGGAGATGTTGGTGCAATGGTACAAACTTCAGCTATAAGATGAATACATTCAGGGTATCTAATTTACACGTGGTGACTATAGTTAACATATATACTTTGTATACGCTCTTCCGATCTCACTTAAAAATGTATTGAAAAGTTGGAATTTTTTTAAATGCCCTTACCACAAAACAAAACAAAACAAAACAAAACAAAACAAAACAAACAAGGTAAGGTGATAGATATGTTAACTGACTTGATTGTGGTAATCATTTCACAAAATATACATATATCAAATCATCACATTGTATATCTTAAAATCATACAATTTTGTCAATTATACCTTAAAGTAAAATGGGAATTTTTTTAAAAAATGTCATTTGATATAAATAATATAAGGTTTACCTAATACCACTGGTAATAGATTCCTGTTGAGTGCAGAGTTTTTTGCAAATTATTATGAAATTCTTTTCTCATATATTATAATGTGGTAGTCATCATACAAAATTGAAATTTGCTAATTATTTTTAGTTTTAAACATATTTTGGAAATGGGAAGCATACAAAGTATTTTCTTTCTAATTCACCACAACATACTGAAGCTGAAATGAGATAAATCAAATATTTGTTCATTTGTTTAGTCATTTATTCAATCACTCAAAAAAATGTTTCTGAAAGTTTTAATACAGGCATTAACTCTCCTTCTACAAACATCACAATCTAGTGGGCAATTCTCCTGCATTCCCCTCTGCTTTTAACTGGGTTAACTAAATGTTCCCTCTTCATCTTGTCTTAAAATGCAAACTCTGTCTTGCAGGTTTAGAGGAAAATCTGTTAGAATGCCAGGAACAAGTTTCAGTCAAATCAATCAGACATTGGCATTCTGTGGCCACTGATAATTCACTCAGTCTCTCTGCTTGGTGCATTGTCACCTAGATCAGAGGTTCTCAGCTTCAGTTGCACATTTGTATCATCAGGGGGAGGAGAGAGAGATTAGAGATAGAGACAGAGACAGAGACAGAGACAGAGATAGAAAACAATCTAGGGCATGAATCTCTAGGCAATCTCTGGGCACGGATATTTGTATATTCTAAAATCTTGCCAGGTTATTCTGACTGACAGTTGACAACCACTGTGATGCGGGTGGAACAGTGCTAATCAATTTAACTAAATATCTTGTAATTGTGTGCCACCTAGCACACTGGTAAGACCATATACTTCTAGTTATCACTGATAGATGTTAGCGACTGTTTTAATCTACTTAACACAGATACCATGAGAATAATTTAAATTGCTCATGAAGTTAAAAATTCGAGCATTTTTTTTTAAGTACGAAACATAGCTTGGCTGTCATCATCAGCATCATGACTAAAAAGGAGAAAATAAATACAAATTATGTATTGGTCCCATAATTGACCATATAATAACAATGGATTGACTCTGCATATGCACAGTATAAAGCGACAGGAAATGAGAATGTAATGCCTATGTTCTTAAAAGAAGCATTTTCTAAGGAATAATGCACTTCATAGGCAGACATTAAGGTACTTGTCAAGAATAAATAACCTACAAATAATCCTCATCCCAAAACATCTTGCCAAGTACCTTTTGACCTTCATATCAACTCTGAAGTGACAAGCAAATTGGATTACACCAGTGAGCATATTTATAGTAGTGTTTGATTTTAACACGGAGTGCACCTGTTTACTCAGACTTGCTTTTATTATCAGAGTATCTGTGGAAGGCTTAATACAAATCCTTTTAAGAACTGTATTGGCAGATAGAATTTCCCAGTAGAAAAGTTAATTTAAAAAAAAAAAAACAAAACCAAGTCCATGAAACAGTGACTACATCACTTTGCCTTGATTGGAAGAGAGAAAGACATTCTGAATTATTCATAGAAGGCTTAAAATTTTTTCTCAAAAATAGTCACTAAATATAAGAAAATGGTAGATTTTCATTTTACAAGAAATAATGAAGGAAGCTACAAACCCTGACTCTGTCTTTTTACATGATTATGGTACGGTAGGCTAAATATTAAACCATAATTAATAACAAATATAGCTCCCAAGTGACATTAATGAATAATAAAATAAGGGATGAGTAAACCTATATTTTAAAATACTGTTAAATATATGATAATAACGTCAGATAAAGTTAGATTACTCTTTGTTTTTTGATATTGTGGTAAATTTTAATTGGAATTCTCCACATATCATCACGGCTGTCCATCTGCAAATTGCGATGGCTTTGTTAGACTATGGAGGTTTGATTTCTCCAAATCTTGTAAGCTTGTTACAGACTTTCATAATAAATCTTATGAATAAATTTTAGTGTTTGTATTGTGAACGGTCTTTTAATTGCTCCTTACTTCCTAATTCAGAAAAAAAGCCAGTTAACACAGATATGTGTCTAATATCATATGTTCAACAGATCATTCCTCCAACCTGTATGTAATTATATTATGTGAAAGAAATCTGTACGATACATTTACAAGACTTACAGAAACCTTAAAGGACATTTTCCTACCTTGCTGGCACAATTAGAATTAATTGGATATTAAATACTAATAATAGATTTAACACATATTTTTTCAAGTATGGATGTTGCTATAAATTATATGTTGTGTGAGGAAGTTCTTAATAACTAACCTAAAACAAAAGCAAAACAATCAGTCGAAGTTGGTGAAGAAGAAATTGGAAGTGGACCAAAAAAATAATGGGATATGGACACGGTCTTGGTCACTGTTTATACCATTTCTTCATTTTTGCATTTTTTTTTTTTTTGTATTTTGTATTTGCTAAAAATAATTAGCAAATTTCAATTTTGTATGATGACTACCACATTACAATAAATGAGAAAAGAATTTCATAATAATTTGCAAAAAACTCTGCACCCCCCCAAAAAAATACAAATCAACATGTATTTGCTTTTCATGTTCCTTTACTGATTTCTCCCTCCCCCGTCCCTATCCCCCTCTCACCCATCAACATCATATCTGTTCACTTGTCTTAACAAGTTCAAGGAATTGTGATTGTTGTGTTCTCTTCCCTACTCTCCCACCATTTGTTTGTGTATTTATTTATTTATTTTTAGCTCCCAAAGATAAGTGAGAACATGTGGTATTTCTCTCTCTGTGCCTGACTTACTTCACTTAATATAATTTTTTCTAAGTCCATCCATGTTTCTGCAAATGGTAGTATTTCAATCTTTTTTTATAGCAGAGTAAAATTCCATTGTGCAGATATACCACATTTTCCATATCCACTCCTTTGACAAAGGCACCAAGTCTACACACTGGGGAAGAGATGCCTCTTCAGCAAATGGTGCTGGGAAAACTGGATATCCATATGCAGCCGAATGAAACTAGACCCTTATATCTCACCATATACCAAAATCAACTCAACAAGCATTAAAGAATTAGAAATACACCTTGAAACAATAAAACTCCTTAAAGAAAACATGGGGGAAACACTCCAGGAGGTAGGTTTGGGTACAGACTTCATGAATATGACCCCAAAAGCACAGGCAATGAAAGGAAAAATAAACAAATGGGATAATATCTTACCATTTCTTCTGTAATCATTTAGGTAAGGTAGCAATGTCTCTGGCCTAAGAGACTCATCTCATGAATAAACCTGAACTAAAGTGGCTAGATAATTTTCTCATACTCACAGTTTTAGAAAGTGATAAAATCGGGGTTTATGTCCCAGATTTTAGCTCCCTCTCAAACCTCTTTCTTCTACAATTCTTCTGTTGCCTTGTCAATTTTTAAAGCTTGGCCATATAAATATATAATTCTTACAATCATTGGAGTGAGATTTTTAATGGATAATTAATTAAAGTCTGGACACAGGACTTTTAACAAATCGTATATAGATGTTCTGTATTTTGAAATCCTGAAATATCTTCTTAGGGGTTTACTTAGATTGCTCATGGCAAAGACATGTACCCTCTCAATGGCTGCTGCTGAGATTCCTATTTAATAGTGACCACAACTTTATACACTGTCTGGGTACTGTGTTTTATACCTAATTTTCAAACCATGATTAAATAATTAATTTTTATGACTTTCCTCTTTTAGAAGATGCAATATTTAAAAAAAAAAATCATTGAGAAAGACTGTTATCAATCTGTAGTAATATTACTGGCATAGCACATCTGTGGTAGACAGAATGATGGCCCCCAAAGATGTCTGCATTGTTATCCCTAAAATCTGTTAATATGTTACTTTCCATGTCAAAACTCAAAAAAAAAATCATTGAGAAAGACTGTTATCAATCTGTAGTAATATTACTGGCATAGCACATTTGTGGTAGACAGAATGATGGCCCCCAAAGATGTCTGCATTGTTATCCCTAAAATCTGTGAATATGTTACTTTCCATGTCAAAAGAGACTTTGCAGATGTGATCAAGGATCTTGAGAGGGAAAGATAATCCTCAATTATTCTGGCTAACCCAGTGTAATCACATGGATCATTCAAAGCAGAGAATCTTTCCTGGCTGTGGTAAGATAAAGAAATGTGACTATGGAAGAATGATCAGAAAGAGGAAACTTTGCTGGCTTTCATGGAGGATGGGCACAAAGAGTTAAGGAATACTGGTAGCTTCTAGAAGCTGGAAAAGTCGAGGAAATAAATTCTCCATTACAGCCTCTAGAGGGGAACACAGGCCTTCCAACACCTCAATTTTAGCTCAGTGAGACCCGTGTCACACTTCTAACCTATAAAACTGTAAGATGATAAATTTTTCTTGTTTCAAGCTGTCAATTTTGTGATAATTTGATACTGCAACAATGTAAAAATAATACACACGCCAAAGACTTAGCTATTTAAAAATCTTTGTATCTACATTTTAATGCATTATTACCTTTCAGGATCCAGATTCCCAATGGACCTTATCATTTACACCCTCTCCATCTCCTTGTATATTGTTCAGGTGGAAGAAAGTATGAGATGATCAACCTAAGAGTGTGCTAAATCTGTCAAAGCTAGCTCTTTGTCAGGTGGTCAAGGTAATTTTGAAATACAATGTGATTTCTCTTAATTTTTATAAACATCAAACCTTGCCTAGGTGAAATTGGTGTCTAAATTTGAGAAAAATTATGTTACTTGTAAAGTGATTTTATTTATAACAGTCCATTTATGCATAAATTTATATCCTTTAATATGATAATTATTATATAGTTTCCAAGATCCAATGTAATTTCCCTAAAAATAATGTATTTTGAGATGACTGCTAACTGACTATACATGCCAAGGGTCATGGAATCAGGAAATTTCAAACCGATTTTCCCAGAATATCTTTTTTTTCATATGTATATATGAAATGTATATATATATATATATATATATATGAAATGTGTATATATATATATATACACACACACACATACACACACATATTTATGGGGTACAGAGTTGACTATCAGTATTTGTGTATAGTATGTGATGATCAAATTAATATTATTCACATGCTCACTATAAATCATAATTACTTTTTGTTTCTCTTACCCAATTACCCCCCTTCCCCTTTCTTTCTCCCCTTTTCCCACCTCTAGTAAATATAGGTCTGTTCTTTCCTTCTGAAAATTCAGTGTTTTATTATGATATTTCTTTCCTTCTTAGCTCGCACTTATGAGTGAGGACATGTGATATTTCTCTTTTTGTGCCTGACTTATTTCACTTAATATAAAAAAAAAAGAAGAAGAATGAAATTCTGCCATTCACCACAACATGGATGAGCTTGAAGAAAATTATATTAAGTGAAATAAGCTGGAATATCACTAATGAAACCATCTATATAAATTATTCTAACACATTAAGGGAATAATTAATTTCATTTGAAGATTTTTTTTTTTCTTTTTTGCTCTAATGTAAAACAAGGAGATAATACATGGACTAATTGCAATAATGAATTTTACTCCAAGAATAGGTTTTATGAATGTCAACTTTTCAGTGCTATGTTATGAAAGAAATAAGAGATGGAAGAGGATTTACAATATTCTACATATGGAACCAACCTAAGTGTCCATCATCAGATGACTAAATAAGGAAAATGTGGTATATGTACACAATGGAATACTACTCAGCCATAAAAAAGAATGCAATTCTTGTATTCACAGCAACATGAATAAAGTTGGAGAAAATTATGTTGAGTGACATAAGACAGGCACAGAAAGAGAAATACCACATATCCTCACTCATAAGTGAGACCTAAGAAACAAAGAAAGAAACACCATAGTAAAACATTGCACTTTCAGGAGGAGAAAACAGACCTATAGTTACTAGAGGTGGGGATGGTGGATATTAAGCCTCATGGCCAGCTAAAGGCAAGTGAGCTGGGCTGGAAGGTATGCTTCAGAAGCCTATGCCCTAACTGACCAGATGTTATTGACCACAAGAGCTGTGTCACCTTGCATGCTACTGATTTCAAAATTGCCCATTACTCTGCCAGAACCCTCAAAGTCTTATAAACCTCCTGCTTTCCCTTGTTCAGGGGAAATGATCTGATTCAGTCTCTCCTCCACTTTGGTGGAATAAAGCTTATTGGCTGAAACAGTGTCTGGCTTGGGTCTCTCTCCCTTTCCTCCATCTCACTGAACAGGGAGGAAATTGGGTAATGGACACAAAAAGTAATTACAATCAGTAATGATGAACATGCTAATAATATTGATTTGATCATCATGTACTGCACACAGATACTGAAAGTCAACTCTATACCCCATAAATATGTATAAATAAAAATAATAAATAAATAATAATAAAAATTAAAATGTAAAAATATTTTTTTTAAAAAAGGGAGGAGAGAGGGATTTAGGAAAAATATATTTACACACACGTACACACACTAATAAATCTATTCATAAACATAAATGTACTTATAATACATATGTGGTTGATAAGCAGTAATTTTATCAATTGCATTTTCACACTTATTCTTAAGAACCCAAACCAACTTATTCCGTGCTTTCTGTATCTCTTCACAATTTTTGTTTTTGTTTTTTTATTTTAACATTGAAGAACTGTATATTTCAGTTTGAAGTTATCAGACTAATGGCTACTGACTGTCTATTTCTTTTGAAAAAATAACTGTACATTCGAATGTCAAAAACAATCTATAATCAATTTTATTTAATATTTATTATTGACTATTATGAAAACATATTTTGTAATAAAAATAAACAGAGAAATTGTAACTCTCAAGAGACATTTAACTCATTCAAAAGGAATTAGAGGGCCGGCCCGGTGGCACACTGGATGGTGCGCCGCTTGGGAAGCGCGGTGGCGCTCCCGCCTGAGGGTTCGGATCCCACATACGGACCGGTTCCCGCTCACTGGCTGAGCGAGGCACGGGAAGCAACACCGAGGGTTGCAATCCCACTGCCGGTCCCCGGTCCGGTACGGGGGCAACACTGAGGGTTGCGATCCATTGCCGGACACGGAAAAAGACAAAAGACAAAAAAAAAAAAAAAAAAAA
>NW_007729413.1:126282-130989 GCF_000696425.1 Galeopterus variegatus | reverse complement strand
AAAAAAAAAAAAAAAAAAAAAAAAAAAAAAAGGAATTAGATATTTAGAAACTAATTTTAATAACCTGACTTTAATTTTAACATCCTCATTTTCACCAAATTACACAAATAACATGGAGATTTGTTATATATAAATAATAATTAAAATAACATAACAATATTATAATGACTTATAAAAATTATGACAAGCTGCAAACAAGAATACTTATTAAAAAGCTCATACAATTAATTTTGAAAAAAATGTTCCAAACACAATTTGGCAAAGAAAAAACAGGGAAAGAATCCAAGGACAATTTATAGTGCTTATTTAAACTTGTATATTTTCCAACTGAAATTTTAAAAATTTAACTTTTTAATATCTTTATTAGTTAGTTCTTGATTTTCAGATATAAAACTGAAAAATTGGAGACTTGCCAGTTTATATGTTGGGATAAGTAAAAATATCAGCATTTCTCCCTGTGCTTTTTCATGTACACATACCTGAATGAACTTCATTAAATTACATAGAAGTCTAAAACCTATTCATATCTATTCTCTCTATATGTAGAATTATAATTTGCCAAACTGCTCTGTGTCTGAAGATTTGAAATGGAGATTTGACATCATCTACATGGACTGTCAGAGAGCTGGTGATAGGTCCTATTGTTCACCAAGACTGGGCTCCCTAAATTATAAAAGGAGGCAATATGGTTTAGTGTTAAGACTTTAGTTCCTCTCTAAAGTCAGACAGCCCAGATTCCAGTCTCAGCTCTGCTAGATAGTAAAGGTGTAACCATGGGCAAATATCTCTATTCTCTGAATTACAGATATACCATCTATTGAAAACAGCCACGACAACGACAATGAAGGCATGATAATGGTACCTATTTGTTAAAAAAGTTAAATCAAATAATCTCAGATGGATAATAGATTGACAACAAATTTTAGAAAGAGAGAGAAAATTCTTTATGTTGAGAGTGAGTAAAGAAAGGATAAGAATGTCAGAAAAATGCTGCTTCTTTTTCTTAATAAGGGTCTCACAGGTTGAGTTCCTAGACGTGGAGCTTAAGACAGGGATTCCTACGCATACATTTTATGGAGTGAACTTCCATCAAATGAGGGCAATTCCTTAGAGTAAGCTGGCATCAGCCAACACCCTGGCAACTTTCAGAGGCTTATTCTCCTTGCATTAGGTTCACTATATCTAAGTGTGCAAAAAGATGCCCATTTTTGACTCAACAGAGGACAACATTGCAATTTGATTTATGCTCCAGAGTCTAACTCTATGAGATACATTTTATGTAACCAAACCTTCAACTGGGAGTTTGAAATAGAGAAAAATAATTAGTAATAAAACTGAAAATGACTAGAGGTAGGAGAAAATTTTAAATGCACTAACAAGCCACTTAGAGATTTCAGTGTTCAAATGCAAATTCATAACTTGGTATGGTTTTTCAATCATTGAAAAATAATTTATTAAACTCATAAAATATATATGAGAAAATTTACATTTGTGTGTGTGTGTGTGACCGGTAAGGGGATCGTAACCCCTGGCTTGGTGTTGCCTGCACCGCACTCAGCCAGTGAGCACACCCGCCATCCGTATATAGAATCCGAACCCACGGCCTCGTCTCTCCCAGAGCCGTACTCTCCCGAGTGAGCCACGGGCAGGCCCGAAAATTTACATTTTTTTTTTTTTTTAAAGATGACCGGTAAGGGGATCTTAACCCTTGACTTGGTGTTGTCAGCACCACGCTCAGCCAGTGAGCGAACCGGCCATCCCTATATGGGATCCAAACCCGTGGCCTTGGTGTTATCAGCACTGCACTCTCCCGAGTGAGCCACGGGCCGGCCCCCCGAAAATTTACATTTTTAATTAAAGACTTTAAAATACAGCGAAATTAATTTCAAAACCTCTGACATGAATTGCATGTGATAGAGTTTTTGTTAAGGATAAATATAGCACATTTGTTTATTAATCACTTTGGACATTTTACTCTTTTAAAGGTGGTTCATCTAGATTCTCCTTACCTAGATAATGTTCTCATGGAATTCTACAGAAATTTTTACTCAGTTGATCTTTCACGTTAGACCCCCTAGTTTAAATTTTAAAATTCTATAAAATGTACAAAACAACAATATATTAAAATTCTATAAAATGTACAAAACAACAATATATATGAAGAGTTTTATGAGTTACCTATAATGACAAAGTTTGGGGTATAATTATTGAAAATATTACTGAATTTATAGATTAGTTACTTTGCTAGTTAGATATGAAGGCTATTGTAGTCAAGGAAGGTTCTCAATCAAAAGATGCACTGTATCTGTTGATATATTTTATAATTTTCTTATAGGATATGTATGCATTTTCATTAATTTTGTTTTCTTTCTATCTGTGTATTTGATAAATTTAGGTTTACTTTGGATTGATAATCTCTAAACTATATGGCCTAAGGTAGTTTGAGAGATGATCATCATATTCATTTTTTATATTGAATATTAAACACATAAGCAAACAAATTGTTAAGTCCAGCTCTGACTTATTAGATGTGGCAGAAAATTATCTCCATAATTTAGACTTTAAATGTGGAACATTATAAATTTCTCTATTACTTTTTTAACATGTCCTCTTTACATATTTAAACTATTTTATTTAGATGCCATTAAAGAGGGGTCAGAAAATTACATAAATTTATTTTGGATTGTATGATTAGTATAATGTAAATCCAATAATGGTTTATCTGAGCAGGGTAACCCACTACAAGGTCATCTCCTATTAAATGAATAAATGTGAAGTGCATAACAAAACAGAATTTTAAACAAATTATAAATATTTATGAGGAGCTGACTCTGTTTCACCCCTTTGGGTTCACTTTAATTTTAGTTATTTTAATTGAGAAAAATTAACATTGTTCTGACTTGCCTGGCCTTTCATTTGTAATTGAAATTTCAGTGCTGTGGAGGGTAGAGAACAAGAGAGACTATTTTTCTGCCCTAATATGCCTCTTTGCAAGTTCTTGAAATCAATTACACATAATCAAAATGAGTAGTGTGTTTCCCATGCAATGGTTATTCCATCGTGTGTGATTGAAAATCACTTCTGCATAAATTTATGCTTACAGTCCCTGTGTCTTCCATATGTTTTACCTTTAAAGACATGTACATGTGTGCATTTACATTTTGGGGGACACATATTTACACTTTCAGATTTTTGCTTTATCACCAAGAGAATAATACAGTTAAAAAAAGGAAAGGAAAAAACAAAAACAAAAATAAAAACGATTCTGATTCCGAAATTAGGAATCAATTACTTAAATTACAACCCAGAAAAAGATACTACTCTATATGTTGCTTTATTATTATATTTTATTTTAGTATTTTATTATGATATTTATTTTGTTATGATGATTATTTAGTATGATAATTTTCAAAATTTTATTTGTTAAATACCTCTGTAACAAATTTCCCCAAATGTCAATGATGTATTACAGCAGAGGGTCTTAGGGATTCAGTAATTCATGTTTATCCTGTGTACTCAGACAACGAAGCGATGGTATCAAAGAAGTAGAGAGAGTACTTTGACCCATGGTGATTTGTTAAAAAACACTTGATTTTAATTTTAAGGAAGTTAGTTAAAAAAACAGATATGAGATAACATGCCATAAACTTTGCACAGCGGTGTTGGGGTGATATTAACACATCTCTGTATTTTAAAAGGAAAGTTAAACTTTAATATAAAAAATATATATATCTATTATATATATATATAAACTTTGCACAGCGGTGTTGGGGTGATATTAACACATCTCTGTATTTTAAAAGGAAAGTTGAACTTTAATATAAAAAATATATATATCTATTATATATATATAATATATATATAAATATATATCTATATATCTATATCTATATCTATATATATACATATATCTATATATATCTATATATATATATATATCTATATCTATCCATATATATATATATATATATATGGATAGATATAGATATAGATATAGCTTATTCAATTTAAAGGACTGAGTTGGGAGGTGGGGATTGAATCTGGGGAAACTAGGCAAATGCCCTTAGATGAGTTGACAGGTGGCTAAGGAAATTCCAGCAAAACGGCAGACCCCAGAGTGCTGTAAGGAAAACCAGCACAGTACTGGAAATGAGTGGTTAGGAATTAGGCTGAAAAATTTGTTGCCAGAAAGACATCCAATGGTATTAAGTAAAAACAGATATAGTGGATATTGCTCATTGGAATTTGGCAATAAAGTGGCTCTTCCTACCAGAGAACCAAAATAAAACACTATTCTTCAGCTCAGCTCCTGAAGAAAATGATGACGCCTCAGCAAGAGTACAAAGAGAGCAGTGATTCAGGTTTTAGACAATGTTGCTTGGTGAAGCAAGCAAGCAAAACACTTGCTGCATTTAACAAATTAAACCAGTAGCCAACATTCGGCAAAGAGTTTTTTAGGAAAGAAAAACCTTCAAATTTGCAGGGGAAAGTCTCTATAAGTGTTGAAAGGGGTCCAGAATGAGAAGCAACATACGAGGAGTTTTTAAAAAGTTCATGGAAAGGGGCCAGCCAGGTGGCGCACTGCTATAGTGTGTTGGGAGCCTGAAGCCCCACACCCCTTCTTGTGAGACCACTCCTACGTGACGATCTGCTCAGATGGCCGTGCTTTACATGATAACTGCCTCAAAATCTTTATGCCAGAAACTG
>NW_007729413.1:122861-124690 GCF_000696425.1 Galeopterus variegatus | reverse complement strand
AAAAAAAAAAAAAAAGTTCATGGAAAGATTCACATTATCTTTTAATTTCATTTCTCTGTGATCTTTTTGAGGTACCTTTGTATATGTTCCTAGTTATAAAACAATGGCTGTGGGTAAGAAAACAAAGACTGCTCAGGAAGGGAAGAAACACAGGCTGGACTGAGACAGACCATTACATTAGCCACATTGATTGTGTCCTATTATATTTTTAAAATTAAAATAGTAGTTATTATTGCATGTATTCATTCTTAAATTACTATCTATTAAACACATTTTTAATTGCCATGTTTGAACTTCGTCATTCTCAAAAATCCTTTCTGAAAACTGAAAGCTTAAAATGTAGGCGATCTGGGCCGAGCCTGTGGCACACTCGGGAGAGTGCGGCCCTAGGAGCACAGCAGCGCTCCCGCCGCGGGTTCAGATCCTATATAGGGATGACCGGTGTGCTCANTATCTGTGTGTGTCTATTAATTTTAGGTGTCAACATGACTGGATAAAAGGATACCTAGATACCAGTTCAGCATTATTTTTGGGTGTGTCTGTGAGGGTGCTTGCTTCTGGAGGAAATGGGCATGTGAGACAGTGGACAGAATGAGGAAAATTCTCTCAATGGGGGTGATCATCATCCAATTGGCTGCAGGCCCATATAGAACAAAAAAGCAAAGAGAAAAGGTGAATTTGCTCTCTATCTCCTTGGGCTGGGATACTCTTCTTCTGCCCTTGGACATCTTTAAGTCCAGGTTCTCTGGCCTTTGGACTCTAGGACTTGCACCCGTGCTCCCTCCCCCAGGTTGTCAGACCTTTGGCCTTGGACTGAGAGCTACGCTATTGGCTCCCCTCATTCTCAGGCTTTCAGACTTGGACTGAGCCATGCTACCTTCTCTGGTTCTCCAGTTTGCAAACAACTTGTCATGGGACTTCTCAACCTCCAAAATCGTGTGAGCCAGTTCTGCTAATAAATTCTCTTTCATTCATTGGTATTTATATCCCATTGGTTCTGTCCCTTTGGAGAATCCTGACTAATATACCATGAAATTATATGATCAGTATGAAATTGGATAATGTATGTGAAATGCTGACCATAGTATTTGGAATTAAAAAAAAAAATACTCAGGGCTGGCCCGGTGGCGCACTGGATAGTGCGCCGCTTGGGAAGCGCGGCGGCGCTCNGGTTGCGATCCGTTGCCGGACATGGAAAAAAAAGACAAAAGACAAAAAAAAAAAAAAAAAATACTCAGCACTGAGTTACTGTAACTGTTGTTATTGATGCCTTTTCTTCTATGATGAGATGTGATTACTTGTAAAGTTATTTATTTTTAAAGCATATATTTCTAAATGAAGAAAAGCCTTTTTATATAACATGTCAAATGACTTACTTCTGATGTTTAAAATAGAATAGCTAATAAGAAAATTTTTATCTTATAGCAATTTTTACTGAGTATGTAAGGAAGTGGGTTTGAATTTGATTGTTTAAATAAAAAGAAATAGAAATGTATTCAAAATTTTCATGAACACTCCACTATGCATATTGTAACAGTTTTCAAAACTCCATGAGCTGAATAGTTAAAACTTATCTTCCAGACAGGCAGGTAAGCATAAAAAGATAACAGTTCCATTACCAATTCTCCTGAAATACCTAGTGTAGTGTATCACATTTTTTTTACAGATTAGAGTAGAAGTGATTTCTCTGTCTAAATACTAGAATANGGTCCGGGGTCTCTTCCAGCCCGGCTTTGTCGGTCTCCGGCAGTGGGAGAACCGACAATAGTGCGCCGCTTGGGAAGCGCAGTGGCCCTCCTGCCGAGGGTTCGGATCCCATATACAGACCG
>NW_007729413.1:113875-121990 GCF_000696425.1 Galeopterus variegatus | reverse complement strand
TTCCAAGGTCCCATGATAATAAATATGGTTGCTTATTTTTTATCCCTGGAAATATAAATTTTCCAAGCACAAAGGGCTCGAGTCTCCCTTCAATATTTCCTGCTGATGCTGAGTATAAAATTGGTTTCGGAAACAAAACTGCTGACATTAAGCTAGCGTCTGACTTGGCAACTGATTGCACCATATTTCTATGTGTCGCTGTGAGATTTACTAGAAAAAAGGACTTTGTAGACCCTTGAAGACTGTTGCTTTATTCCTAGAGAAATGAAAAAAGAAAAAAAAAATCCTGGGTTCTAGTTCTTGACTTATAGAGCATGGGAATAGAGGAGCAATTTTCTGGTCTTCTCTACACTTCAGTAAATGGAGCGACATTATCTGTTTGCATCTTTTTATCAAAGAAAGGCTTAAAATAGCATCCTTCAACACTTTCAGATATTAAACAGTTGATCACATCACAAAGTATTTTCTAAAGCAAATGTTTTAGGCATAAGGTTTTTCCCTCCAAAATAACGCTTCACATATTTTCATCTACTTTGATTTTTCAGTTATGCTTATCATTAACAAATAACAGGTTATAGCTCGTTACTAATACCTGCTAATTGAATTAAGCTTGTGATCACATTTGTGTTTGGTTATTTGGGGTTGTAAAGATTGGAGACATATAAGAAAATGTAAATTAGTGAAGGTTTTGCTGTTGCAAACATTATAGGAAATAAAGAAGAACAGCAATCTCATGGCTAAGACTGGGAAAGGTTGAACCACCACTAGTACAAAACAGTAACTTTTGGTGCTCAAAAGGAGTTGACAATTAAAGCTGCATCGATAGTGTCTCTGAAGATGTTGTTTTCTCCACATTTTCTCTATGTTTTAATTTGCTTTCTTTTCATCAGGGTCTATTCTTGTTCGGTTAATGGCTTTTTCTAAGTAGCTAATCTCCTCATTATAAACGTTCTTTCCCAATCTATTTCCCCATCATTATCATGTCTTAGCTATTCTCTGTCTTGGCTTCTAGCCACTTGTCACCACAACCTAACTTTCTGTTTTTCATAGCCTTCCCTTATCTAATTCATATGATTTTTTACTCAAGCCTGCAACCTCATGTTTCAAGCTAAATGCATCACTAAATTGTTCCAGGCATTGTTATAGGCAAAAAGACACAGTTCTGAACATAGCAAAGTCCCTGCCTTCACTACATTTACATTAATGACTCTGATCAGTTCACTTAAAAACTGTCATGCCAGTCACGCAGAACTCTCTTGTCAAACTACTCAACATCCAGCCTACAAGTTAGCAACCCTTGTGTCAAGGTTTGCATGTTGATTCAATCAACTTTGGGCACAGTGGCAAGACCTTGTCCTCAGCTTTTCTGAGAAAGAGGAAAAATCTCTTATCCTTCTCCCCAAATACTTTGATAAAACAATAGCTTCTGATACATAATAAAGCTGTTGCTTTCATAGGTAGTAAATTATGCGATATTTTCTCTTAGTTTTCTTTTTAAAATGTATCTTATGTCACATCAGTTTGGTTTTCTTAAATGTCCTGCATAAATGAATACAAAACAAAATCACTTTGCCTATATGCTCTGGAGAGTGCAAATCATGTTTCATTGCATGCCCAGATATTTCCAAGTGTTTAGCCTTTCACTTTGCTTCAGATTAAAAAACATGTTTATTTTTGTTTTAGAATTAGAAACAGGAGAGTTCTCCCCTGCATAGCTCTGCAAAGAAATCATTGTATACTAAATAGAAGTAAAAAAATTAATATGAATCTTTGATGCAAATATTATTTGAATATTGGAAAGCCAAAATTTTGCTAAGTATTAGATATGCCTATTACCATGATTACTGTGATGGTTTCAGGGGTGTTTGTCTATGTCCAGACATTAGATTGTACTCATTAAATATGTGCAGGTTTTTGTATATCAATTATATCTCAATAAAGCTGTTAAGAAAAAAGTGCTCTTAATAGCATTTAAAGTACATTAATTAAAGATGCTGACTACAGAAAATATGTTAATGGTGTGCAGTCCTTAGTTGATATAATTTCTTATGGTGAAAAAAAATTACCTTCTTAAATTCAGTACATAATAATTAGAATACCACCTGCAGTTGAATGATATTCAACTTATTTTGTTTTGTTAGATTTTAGATATCAATGTGTTCATAAACCCTGAATTAGAATTCAAAGAATCTAAGAACTATATGTACAATATTTCTGATAGTTTATTTTCAGCCTCTGCTTGAACTGTTCCAGTGTTGAGGTTTCAATAACTTTTGGAGCATCATTATATTGTTAGATATATGATACTTAAAATGCCTGTCATTATATTGAGCTAATAATCCATCACTTGATTATCCATTTTTTCTCCAAATTTTGAAAAGCGAAACAAGAAAGCAAAACAAATCTACTCCATTTATTTTTCTTCAACAATGATATCCCTTTAAACAGTGGAAGGCAGGACACGTTACACCCACTTCTCCCAAGCTGAGTGTCTCAACTCTATCATTTTGCCTTTATTTAAAATGGATTTCAGGCACCCCACTGTCGTGAGAACATTTCTCTTGCACAAATTGCATTCTGGCAATTTTACTCTCAGGTTTTAAACCTAGAACTCTATCCCAAAATCTACATCTAATGTCATTTATTCAGAGTTTTGCTTGTCTCATTCTGAATGCTACAATGTAGCTTTATAGTTGTAGTCTAGGATTTCCACCAAGATGTTTTCATTAAGCACATTCTGAAATGGGCTTTTCCAGCTGAAATTTCTACAAAAACTTTAAACTCAAGTGCAGAGCTTTTTATAAGTTCTTAATAAAGTTATGGTTTTAAACCTAGAACTCTATCCCAAAATCTACATCTAATGTCATTTATTCAGAGTTTTGCTGGTCTCATTCTGAATGCTACAATGTAGCTTTATAGTTGTAGTCTAGGATTTCCACCAAGATGTTTTCATTAAGTACATTCTGAAATGGGCTTTTCCAGCTGAAATTTCTACAAAAACTTTAAACTCAAGTGCAGAGCTTTTTATAAGTTCTTAATAAAGTTATGTATATGTAAATATATATAATACAATATATATTTTGTCATATATATTAACAATTATATAATATTTATTATACATAATGTTTAATGTTCATTATTAATCATATTATAGTACTATTATTTATTATATGTATTTTTTAAACACAATGTTATATAAATGTTTTATTAACATATTAAATATAATTGTTATATATCACTGTAAATTCCTGAAATCAAAACCTGATTTTATCATTTAGTGTATTATGTAATTTTCCCTGGTGAGAATATCGTATGTTTTTAAACTCAACACTCTATTCTGTTATGTGTCAGTTAGGACAGGCTTTACAATAGTGCAGCAACAAACAACCTCCAAATCTAAAAAAAATGCAGCTTCTGATATATGTTTGCAATGGGTCACTTATGGAGATAGCTGATAAAGGTCCCATCATGACTTATGCTAATACAGCCTATATGTCCTCTGAAAGGACCTTGCATGAATCCCTTCTACAGAAATGTCATTGGTCAAAGCAAGTGTCATGGCTTCATCTAACTTTAAGCAGGATGGGCTACTGCCATCTTATTATTTCCATGGTAGGAGAAAAACTGAAATACTTGTGAGCAGCCTTATTATTTGTATTATTGATAAAAATTTTATCATAATAGTGCCAGTTATAGAACCCAGAAGTATATTATTTTTCCTTTCAAAATACATTATATTAATTTATTAATCATTGTGGGTATAAAAATTCAACTAACTATAAAACACCTAATACTTCCATCTGGTTTGGTATTTCCTATTGTGTGCATCAAAATCTCATGAGATGTTGCCAAATGTTATAAAATCAATAAACCCAAAGTCCATGACATTTAATCTGTTTCAAAAGAAAGCAGCTATGAGGTTTAGGAAATATAACACATACTTTCTTTAAAAGAGCTACAGAGCCTTTCTGAAATTTTCAAAATTCTAATAACCAAGTGGCTTTATGATTCATTACCTGTATAAATTTGGGCAAATTATTCAACTTCTCTATACAATGGGAATGATAAAAATTCTCTATCGTATGATTGATGTGAGGATTAAATTAGGCAAGGCACGTAAATCCCTTATTATGGTTCCATATGGGAAATACTTCAGAGTATTTGCCCATATTCTGTATGAAATGAGATTATACCACATACTTATTTTGTGAACTCCTCTTTTATCTAAAAGTATTTAGCAGACATAGCTTCAAGTATGCAGACTAAATTGTATCCTTAATATCTTCAAAATTTCCTATTATAAGTATCTCAAAACTATTTTACTAATTCCCTATTGAAAGACATTCAGATTTTGTTTTACTTTCTTTTGCCACCATAAACAATACTGCAAAAACATTCTTGTATATCCAGCATCACATATCAATGTGTTTACTTCTGTAGGACAGATTCTCAATCTAGATGCTGGGTCATAGGGTATATATACTTTTGAGTTTAAGAGATATCTACATTTTATTTTTTCAAAGTGTAGCAACTAACAATTATATTGTAGTTTATGAGATTTTTAAGGTTTCCTACAATTCTCTAGGAAGAAAATTTTTACTGACAGACCCAGAAGTTTCTAAAATTTCTGCAACATTACAATTTTTCCAAAAAGTTCATAATAGTTCCTGGAACTCTATAATTGCACAATGGATTTTAGTTAAAATATTATAATTATGAAAATTGTGGGACATATAACTTTAAGAATATGGCACTAGTTTGATTAATTGAAGTTTAAAAAAAACAATTAGTTTTACCAATCATGCTATTTAATGATTCCTTAATATGTTTAAGACTTAGTTGAAATTGAACAGGACCAAAAGAACTTACTTAAACTGACTGCCCCTGAAAAAAAGCAAAAACAGAATAGTGTTTATCCATCCTGTATCAGCAAAATGTGATGGTGAGTTCTCTGGCAATTACATTGTATTGTTAATAGCAATACAACAAACATCAGAGATCTGGGTTCCTTCTATCTTATTGTTATTCCTCACCTAAGGCTATTACCACATGACCCCAAAATCTCTGCCTGCTCAAACCACTACATTATCTCAGGTGTATCCAAGAAAAATTAGAACCAGTAAAGGATAACAGCAGATACCTTATAAAGAAACCTCCTAGAAGTCACGCACCTCTTTGATTTCATGACCCTGAACTTAATTTCATTATTCAAATTACCAGTAAGGTTCACATGGAAAGTAATCTTCATAGTTAGGTGGACATTTGTCAAACTAAATATTGTAGATTCTATCACCAAGGCAGATGAGAAGAAGAGATGTTGGGAAACTGCCAGCAGTTTCTACAACAGATATTCAGGAACATCCTTCAGAGTAAAATAATATATTTGGGAAATCTTTTTAAGTAATAAAACAAGAACAATAAAGGGAAAATTACAAAAGAACCTGAAGGAGATAGAGAAGTAAATGTCAGTATTCTGTTGGTCAGAAATGTGAGTTAGTGTTTTAGTCTATTTTGTGCTGTTATAATATTACCTGAGACTGGGTAACTTGTAAAGAACAGAAATTTATTTCTTATAGCTCTGGAGGCTGAGAAGTTCAAGATCAAGACACTGATAAGTTCTGTGTATGTTGACGGCTCAGTTTTTGCTTCCAAGATGGTGCCTCGGGCTCTGTGTTCTCTGGAGAGGATGAATGCTACTCCTCACAAGGCAGGAGAGCAACAGAGCCAGGAGAGAGAACCCACTCCAGAAAGCCCTTTTTCTAAGGGCATTAAACACACACTCATAGGGCAGAACTCTCATGGCCTAATCACTTGTTAAAGGTTCCATATCCCAATACCATTACATTGAAAAATAGATTTTAAATGAGTTTTGGAATGGAAAACATTCAAACTGTAACAGTTGGGTACGTGAAAATCTTGTAGGAATAATAATCCTGAGTGTCTTAAGTTCTGAGATGCAGCTCTGCTATTGGGTCTTGACTAGATGTGCAATCTTAGGCGCAAAAATTAAATTCTCTATGACTGTGTCAATGTGGAAAAACAGAATGTCTAAGTCTGAAGTCTTTAAAGGCAGCTTGGATTAGTGGTATAAGTCACTGTCTTTGAAATCAAACAGACTCCTTTTTGAATCTCTCTGGTCATTAAGACTTTATTACAAATGATAATAAGGTGGAGACAAGATGTTTATGTTATGAAAAAAGATAATTATATTTCAGATTCTTTCTGTCAAAATGATATTTTAAACTTGGGCAGTTGCAGTGATGATGTGATAGAAAGAAGCTTTAGATTAACAAGACTATAAGACTTGGTTTTATAGCATCGACCGCCAATATATAACTCTGATTATTTATCACTGAACTCTAATGACTAACAAATTAATGACAGTGTTTACTGACACTTAAAAAGGGCCTCAAAATCCTAAAAAAAAAATGCATGTAAGAGGCATGAAACCATGAAAGCTAAAGGGCCAACATTGTAATAAGGGCACAGATTATCCTATGTTCTTGAAGAAATTTAACTCAATTTTTTCAATCTTGGTATGAACAGAGCACAGCTTTAGGATAATACTAAATATAGAGTAGAAATTCTCTTGGGAAATTAGCTAACTTAATTCTATTAGTTTGTTCAATTGGCCTTATTTTCCTAGAAAAATCACTTGTAATATCATCAGACACATTTTGCTTAAAAGAATCTTGACTAGAAATAAAAGTGCTACAGTTACTTTCAGTATATTTAAAGTTAAAATTCTCTGGATGTGTATTTTTGAACGTGATCTTATGATAAAAATGTACTTTTTAAACACAGCTATTTTGAATCACATTCTATGCTAAAGAAAACTATTGCCATTTTGTTCCTTCTGATTGGCTATGTGTGCACAATGGAATTTTCTTAATGACAGAATTATAGATAAAAATGACCTGATGAGAACATCTAGTCTTTCTTTCCATAGAAATCTAAACCCCCAAATTCCTGAGACAAGAAAGAATAAGAAGATTTTAAGAGCCTATATAATTTTTTTTCCAAGTGGATTAATTTTTAGTTCAAAGTATCTTTGAAAGGAGAATCAGATCAACTTCTCTTGAGCTGTTAGATATCACGTTCAACCCCCAAATTCCTGAGACAAGAAAGAATAAGAAGATTTTAAGAGCCTATATAATTTTTTTCCAAGTGGATTAATTTTTAGTTCAAAGTATCTTTGAAAGGAGAATCAGATCAACTTCTCTTGAGCTGTTAGATATCACGTTGAAGAAAATGTCTGAAAATAAAGCTAATAAACATAATAGATTTAATATTTCAAAAATTTTAAAAGCATAATATAGTTTGTATCCTGAAAATGTGAAAGACCTCATCTTAAAGCATTTTTAAGTAAATATGTATATTCTTTATGATTTAGGTATAGCATTTATTAACTACTAACATTGAAACATGTCATGTTATTGTCTTTTCTAAAGGAGTATAATACTTGAGATAGAACCATCAGTTAGTCATCAGACCAGCTTTCCTGCACTTAAGGGAAATTAAACAGCAAAACATTGAAAAATCTAGACGGTTTGTTGAATAAAATGGATTTTTCTCTACTTATCAGAGATAGAATTAATAAAGTGCACTTAAAATATAGGAAGATCAATTAAATGCATGATATTATCCCATCACAAATAACTGCATTCCTTTGCTCCTTGGCAGGGAGAAGAATATACTGTATATACGTGAGGGAAATATTACTTGAAAATGTCCTAAATATCCAGGCTTTGGTTTACAATCCTGTAAAATCTTAACACCTTTTATTACTCACTTTGATAATTAGGCATTTCCTGCCTGAACTGTGGTAATGAAATTCAACTCACTTTATAACCTGCTTACATTAAAAATCAAGGGAAACTGTTAGAATAACTGCACTGTGTGCTATGGGTAAAGAGACTGCAGATATCACACCTTAATGTGATGCTACTTTTTAAGAACAGAATTATTTGTAGTTTTCTGGCTTTTTGATTTGTATAGCAAAGAATTGGGCTTCTAAAAGCATGTTGGGAATTCTGTCAGAAATAAGAAACTAATGCGCACAGAATTAAACTTTATTACATGGTTAGTATTTTGGGTGCCTCATAGATTGGTTTT
>NW_007729413.1:102317-113746 GCF_000696425.1 Galeopterus variegatus | reverse complement strand
TGTGCTATGGGTAAAGAGACTGCAGATATCACACCTTAATGTGATGCTACTTTTTAAGAACGGAATTATTTGTAGTTTTCTGGCTTTTTGATTTGTATAGCAAAGAATTGGGCTTCTAAAATCATGTTGGGAATTCTGTCAGAAATAAGAAACTAATGCGCACAGAATTAAACTTTATTACATGGTTAGTATTTTGGGTGCCTCATAGATTGGTTTTGAATCTTTAATCCATTTGCTTCAAATTAATTAAACACAAGTTGTTGATACCTATATCAACTGTATCTCTATCTACATCTTTATCTTCATCTCTTTCTCTCTGTATAAAATATGTAAGAGGGGCCTTCAAAAAGCTCAGAAAAAATTTGTAGTATCTTTCAATTCTATATTTCCATGAACTTTTTGAAGTACGTGTGTATGTTTGTGTACACATAGAGAGATTTATCACAAGGAAATAGTTTACACAACTTTTGGGAGCTGATTAGCAAGTTAGAAGTTTATAGGGCAGGCACTTAAACAAAGGAAGTCAGGAAGACATTGGAACTCCATGGGCATGAGGTGAATCCTGCTTTCCACGGGCGGCAGTCAGAAAGGATCATCAGGGGAAAGGAGAGCAGTTGCCTGCCGATCAGCTGCTTTGATATTTGTCCCCAGAGAGGACTTAAGACTTCTTTTAAATTCCATCCAATGTATTAATTCAGTACAACCCATGAAAATCTCTTTTTCACTTAAACTTACAAGGAGTTTTAATCACATGTGAAAAATCTTTTCAGAGCAGCACCTAGATTTGATTTTTGATTTTTTTAAATTATTAAACATATTGATTGTACATATTCATAGGGTACAGAGTTGTATTGCAATACATGTATACTGACATGATGATCTATGCAGGATAATTAGCATATTCATCACTGCAAAACTTTATTTCTTTGTGGTGTGAACATTTGATCTCCTCCCTTCTAGTTCTTTGGTAACATGCAGTAAATCATTGTTAATTATAGATTCCCAGGTGGAATGTACACCAATAGAAATTATTTTTCCTATCTAGCTGTAATTTTGTGTCCATTAGCCAACCTGTCACTGTCCTCCTTCCCCGCTCCCCATTCTCACCTCTAGTAACCACAGTTCTCTCCCCTTTTAACAGTTCGAATTGTTATTATTATTATTATTATTATTTACTTGTTTTTGTTTTGTTTTGTCCTCTTGTTTAGCTCTCACTAATGCATGAGAACATGTGGTATTCCTCTTTCTGTACCTGGCTTATTTCACTTAACATAATTTTCTACTTGTTTTTGTTTTGTTTTGTCCTCTTGTTTAGCTCTCACTAGTGCATGAGAACATGTGGTATTCCTCTTTCTGTACCTGGCTTATTTCACTTAACATAATTTTCTCCAAGTTTATTCATGTTGCTGCAAGTTGTCTAGATGGTTTTCCAGCTCTACATAGCATTGACTGGGATCTGGGCTGAAAAAGCTCTCTAACATGTTTGGGGCCTCCACACAATACATTACATAGATTCCTTGATTCCCTTCTCTATGGAATTTCTGTATATGGCATGTAATTCTCTAGAGACCTTTAAGTGGTCTTACAATATGGACATTGGGGTGCCTTGAAGGACAACGTGGAAGCTACAAGTCCTCTAAGGTTCTTGGCTCAGAAGAGCCAGAACTTTACCTCTAATTGCCACACCTATGAACCTTTTTGATACAGATTTATCTCTACTTTGAACTAAAAAGGAAAGCAGAACTTCAATATTTCTGAGGTCTTAACAAAGTATCGTACAACCACATTATTAATTTGATTCTAACTGTTATCAACATCCTGAATTTTATCTTTGCTCTGAGGCTGTGTGTCACATGTAATAGGTCATTTTCAGTTATACATAACAGAATACCTGAAACAGGGTAATTCATTAGAAAATGAAATTCATTTCCTACAGTTTTAGAGGCTGGAAGTCCAAGGTCCAGGGATACACGTGGTGAAGCCCTTTTTCTTGGTGGGAACTCTCTACAGAGTCTCATGGAAACACAGGGTACTACATGGTGAGGTCTGAGAAGAGCATTTTTTCATGATCACTTGCTATCCTTATAAAATAAGTGAGTTTACTCCTTAATGACTCATTAAACCACTAACTCCTTAATGGATTCATCCATTTATGAAGGTAGGACTTTCATAATCCAAACACTTTCTAAAGGCCTCACTTTCAACACTGCCACATTGGGGATCAATCTTTCATGTGATCTTTTAACCCATATCATTACTTTTAGAAATTTGTGAACTTAATGGACTAAGAATGAGAAACATGTTGCCACTTAGCAAATATTTTTGAAAGGTATTTTCTCTAATTCTGCTTGAAAATGGAATGATTCCTTATTTACCTCTTTCTCTTCACACACTTTGTCTTAAGAAATTAAAACAAAAACAAAAAAAAAAACCACCTTTAAACTACCTGGAAATCTCCTTGGACTGATCTACAAATTCATCAGGTACATTTTTTTTTAATCTTCTGTGATATCAATGGTGATAACATTGCCAAAATTCTGCCACTATGGTATATAGATTGGCCTTTTTCCAGCCTCCAAAAAGAATTTTCTCACTAATCTTCCAGATTTCCTTAACATCCTCATAATTGCCCTTCCATCCTCCCAGTGTCAATGCCAATCTTATTATCTTTTTTTTTTTTTTAATCATTTGCTTGTTCTATTTCAAAAACAATGCAACATCTTGTATTTCTCTAGTATCATCCGTTTGGCACAATTTCCCCATTGCTTACAGAACTGTTTTCTGCAACAAAAATTTGATCAATTATCCTTTTAATATATTTTACTATGTTTCTTAACCTAAATTCAAACTTTTTTGTGTATTAAAAAGGTTCCTTATAAAAGTAGTTCCAGATGACTTTTCCACCTTTGCTTCCCACCCCGAAGTCCCTTAACACCATATATTGCCAGCCCCCCAATACTACATTTCATTTACTGTGTATCAAAATCCTCATAACTCTTTGACATCTTATCAACCATAGAATCTTCCTGAAAACGTTTTTCTTCTCCTTTCAACATGTTGACCCTTTAAATCATAGATCAATTTTGCTTAGTCAGAGAAGGTTATTTCCTAATCTCCAGTCCCTGGCAGACTTAGACAAATGTCTTGTATGCTTACATGTCACCTTGGATATGTCACTATCAAAGCATTTATCATGCTGCACAGTGATTTTTAATTTACCTTCCTCTCTCTCCCCAAACCTTTGAGCTCCATAAAAGTCACACACTGACCAGTACCTAGCAAACCACCATACGCATTGGAGGCATTTAATAAATGTTTGTTGGCTAATGAATATTCAACTAACTTTATTTTTAAACATCCATTATAAATATATAAGAACATATTTATATTGAATAAACATTAATTATATCATTTATGATTTGTTGTGTATTTTTCAATCAAAATATAGTAGTAATGTCTGAAGACTTTGCAATATGCAAAAGCAATTCCACTGAAGTCTTACTTACAGATTGAAAAAATATGATCATAATGCTTTTTATAAAAGTTTCACTTGTTTTGCAAACAAGCTAAATATAAGTATCCTCTAATGTAAATTTTAACTCCACAGCCAGTGACAATACTCTAGAAGTATCCCTGTTGAGTAAATTCTATATTTCAAGATAAGAAATAAAAAGTCACTTTTTCTTTCAAGATCTTGTTTTTATTTTTGTTTTTTAGGCAACTGTTATTGAGCTCACTTGACTGCAAAATGTAATAAATGTCTTTATTTCACTGCCAATGTATTCATCTGTACTGGAGTGAGAAAATGGTGTGCATTAGCCCAACTGCTTTGTCAAAAAGTGAAAAGTACTGCCAAATTTGCATTACAAAATAAAACATGTTTAGCACAGATCTGCTGCTAAAGAAACAAATTTGTTTTCACAAATATTTATATTTTAACCAGTCTCAAAAAAATAGCATATTCTCAGGGGGTGGGGAGAAACACAAAGGTTGTAATATCCTGGCTCTGCTTGTCTTCTTCCAAATCTTTAAAAGAAATTCTGGATTACAGGCCATTTACTGCTCTGGAGTCCGATCATATGTATAGCTATGTGATATTGGAATTTACCCATGACCCTTGATAGTGAAGGAACAATAAGAAATACAGTGCATTTTAGAAAATAAAATCTCACAAAACTGGCAAACTGGCAAACTAGTACATGGGATTTCAATGAAAATAAATACTGAAAGAGGGCAGAAAAGCCAGAGTACGAGCTGATGGGAAAGAAACCAGGGAATTCAATCAGAGAGAGATAATT
The DNA here is from genome assembly GCF_000696425.1 of Galeopterus variegatus. Taxonomy (NCBI): domain Eukaryota; kingdom Metazoa; phylum Chordata; class Mammalia; order Dermoptera; family Cynocephalidae; genus Galeopterus; species Galeopterus variegatus. The sequence continues at coordinate 109,448 of NW_007729413.1, read as the reverse complement.
CAAATTGGGCTACAGTCAAAGCTGAGAGTAATTTCCTGAACTGCTTTAAGATTGCACAGGTACCACCTTAACATGGGCAGGGAGTAAATTACAAAAGGAGAAAGACCAGCCTGGACACACAGTAAAGAATAAAATATGCATAGGTCTTCAATTTAATAAGAGATAGACAATTCTAGGTGGCACTTTAAGAGGAAAGTGACTTAGATAAATCAATCTTTCCTTTTGAAACTGAAACATAAATAAAGTATAATTTCTGTATTTACTGATATATTTTTCATGGTGTGGACACTTTCTAGAAGTTTGTTCATTGTTAAAAATACATATTTTTATTTAGTTGTATGAGCAGATGAAATCTACCTAAAATGTAATGCATAATTTTTAAAGATTTCTGACACAATTTCTAAATGTGTAAAATTTTTCAGTCAGACATATTAAGCTATTCATTGTATTATTTATTCATAAGCTTATTTAAATCATACTATGAATGTTCTCTAAAAAGCAACTTCTGTAATTCCTTCTGAAACTGAAAATGTGGGGAAAAACTAATAGTTCTTTCTATATTAGTTCCACGTAAACAAAATTTCCTCTTTGTCATTACTGTAAAACAATGTGAAGAAAATATTGACAATATTCGCTACTTTAAAATGTAAGGTATATGCTTTAATAATTTCCCTACTCCTGCTGAGATCTACCAACATTTATGGTATAACCAGTAATCCCCTCAAATTGCAAACTCAGCTGTGTGAGTCTCTTGTGGCCAAAGATGACCTAAACTCATTAACCAGCAGGGTTTGACAAGGTGCTATGACCAGGAATTCAGAACCTGGCAGGACTGTTGAGTTCATGGGCCTTTCATTGTATAGGAAGCCATAGTCTTGTAACCCAGCAATCTGCAAACTTAGAGTGCATAAGAAACATCTGGAGACCCTTATACATGCAAATTCGCAGGCTCTCATCTAGTTATCCTGTTCTATAGGTCTAGAGTGGGGAGCCCAGGAACCTAGTTTACAAATGTATCTGAGTTGATTCTAAGGGAGTCAGCTAGCTATCACACTATAAAAAACTCTAATTCTTAATTTTATAATCCATCCTAATGGTAATTTCTAATGTTTCTACAAGTTTTGCAGTCTGTCAGGCCCAGGAACCTAGTTTACAAATGTATCTGAGTTGATTCTAAGGGAGTCAGCTAGCTATCACACTATAAAAAACTCTAATTGTTAATTTTATAATCCATCCTAATGGTAATTTCTAATGTTTCTACAAGTTTTGCAGTCTGTCATTTTCATTGGTGTATCCTCTCTGCAAGGAAGTATATGTGTCCTCTTTTATGTCCGTACCTGTTCTCTCAATTCCAGGATGCTGCCATTAGTCTGATTTTAGACAAAGCCAGCAAACTGAGTAATAGCACATGTTTGTGCATCACGCTTTTGTATCCAAAGAAAATCTTACTCATGAGAATAGCTTTGGAAGTCAAAGCACAATTTTCTTAAAGAAATATTAATTAATAATGAGATTCCTGGCTGTTGCTCACATTCTCAAATATCAGTCATCATTTTGCAGTCAATGCCATCATGATAGTAAATATGATGCACCTGTATGCCAATAAAATAACAAGGTCAATTCTTAACTAGGGCATTGTCACTTCCAAAGTTATTTCGGGCCTGCTCGGTGGAGTTACAGATCAAGAAGAGAGAGTGGAGGGAAAAGAGGATGAAGACTTATGAAAGAAAAGTGATTAAGGAATAGTAATAAAGGAAAGAACGGCAGAAGGGAACACAGAATGTACGTTCCACAGTCAGAGAGATACAAACTGTGCTCGATGACACTGATGACAAATCTTACCCAGGTTTTTATTTTATTTTTAAAACTGAAAGATGATGAAATTTATGTTGCATGTGCTGATTTGTCCTATGTATGACATATATTATATATAATACTTTATATAGATTTACAAATATTATAACTTATGTGTGTAATTTATATGTGTTACATATATACTTTATATATATTGCATATAATACTTTATAGCACATGTGCTGGTTTGTTCAACACACATACACATATTCATGTATAATGTGAGGGTACTTCAAAAAGTTTATGGAAAGATTCATATTATTTCTCAATTACATTTCCCATGAACTTTTCAAAGTACTCTCATATATAGATAATATATATATATGTATAGTAGCTTTAACCTACATAAATAACTGATCTTCTAGCAATGCTGTGCTGTGTAATGTGTTCTTTCTCCTTTATAAAATTTAGTATGAAATATAAAGTTCTATGTTCTTTCTATATTTTGAAAGACTATTTATTGTTTAGGGATTTCATGAGCTTGGCCTTTCTACCAACCTCATTCTTTTTAAAATTTCATTGTCTTGCACAGATCTCTGATACAGAGGTCATATTTATCAGTTAAATAACATGTCTGTGAAATACGATTTTGTCAGTCAGTCTGCCAGGCCCATGCTATGATAACTTCACATGAGGGAATCACATAATTCACTAGGTTTTACTATGGGATTGGTTGAGAACAGGGAAGGACAAATAACCCTCACATCTTACCAATGTAATTTACTGTATCTTTTCAGCTTGATCACAAGTTGTGCTTACTTTAAGTTCGGATGACAAAGACATCTGATTTTAACTCTGCTGCTTATGACATTTTATCTTACCAAATTTCTTATCAAGAGGATAACAATTCCTTTTTCTCTTTCTTTTTCATCAGCAGAGTTTCTAGAGAAGTGTTGGGAAACTTTTCCAGCTCAAAACGGGGAGATCTCAAAAGAGAGCTAAAATATTCTGAAATATATGTGTCAATGAGAAAAAAATGGGGAAACATTAGATTAATTCTGGATCTAAAGTGTGAATAGTAATCATTCCCTGATGGAGATCAGATAACTTCTACTACCATGTGGTAAACAGGCTAATGTCTGCTGTGTCAAAATCAAGATATTCTGAAACAATGCTTGTATATATAAAAGTGAGATATAAATAGGAAACTCTGTTATGCCAATGTTGGAATGCAAGATATATGTGAAAAAATATAAAATGAAACTTCTTTGCTCAGAAACAGCAATGCTTCAATTTCCCAAAGCCAACTCCCATCTTCCTCTTTTTCCCCATCCACTGCTGATATTATAGATTGCTGATGACCAAGACAAGTGTTTTCCTCAGTCCCAATCTGTGTTTAGCTGCTGGGATTTGAATATATTTTTATGTGACTGAAGTAAAGTAAGAAGACCATAAAAAGTTTGTCATAAAGATAAATTTATTCATTTTTAAAACCACTGATTGTTTTGACAATATGATATTCCAAATTTTTCTTTCAAAATTGAGGCTGACTCATAGAGAGCTTGTTGTTATCATTAAAGTGTTGCTTTTGTGATTTGGCATGGTCTTGCTAGATAAAAGTAAAAAAGATGCTAATTGAATGTCACATTCCAAACATTTTAAAAATATATATACTGGCTCAGTAAATTAAGAAAACCTAGCATCATTACTCAGTTCCAGTCTTCTCCTCAAGGAAATGAAACATAGTAACTGGAAATCTCTTACAAACTATTGTTTATTTTTTTATTAAACAATTTGTTGCAACTGTGAAAAAAAAAGTGGTTTCTTTTGTCTCACTTATCTTGGTGACATTTCATGGACTAATTTTAATGAACTTATATTTGATTTGGTGTCAAAATGCTCTCGTTCCTTTAAAATGTCAAATTTTAAAATGTTGACATTTTCTTGGAAAGAGCAAGGACTTGAATGAGTTAATTAGGAAGAATCTGGTCACTTAGAGATTCCAGTGTAAAAGGCAGTTCATATTTTCAGATAAGAATGTTGCCCCTGAAGGCAACACAGTCTTTTTTCAACTCAGTGCTAGAATTACCTTTAACAAGAAGCCTGAGTCCATGCTTCTTTCCTCTCCTGATAGAGAATTGATATTTTCAAATCTGTCCTGAATCTTTGTTAATAATCATGCAACTTTATTATACTCATCCGTAAGTTTCTCAAGAATAAAACTTGTCATAGTCACCTCTGCTTTTCCAACACTTATAACTGTGCTTGGCGTACTATAGTCCCTGAATAGACATTTCCTGAATTTATGTTGAATGATAAAGTGACAAAAATGTTAATAAGGCAGATTTTGATTCAGAATAAAGTTGAGAAACAGCTGAGAATTTTACAGAAAATATTTCCTCTTTAAAAAAAAATGGAGACTTGAATTTCATATAAATGAGACCACATGAAAATCTGTATGGTAGTGATGGTTTTGTTATTCTGAGAGTGTTGTGCATATATTATTATGGAAGGAAGAAAATGAGTAATTATTTTGCTGCTGTAAGTAATTTCACAGAAGAATCCTTGTGACAATTACAATGTAAGCATTTGGAGATTATGAAGGTGTGGGACAGATAGACAAAGACACAGGGAATAGGCTAAAGCAACTTGTTGAAATGAGTGGATAAAATAAATAGATTGAATGTGACCTTTATTATAGTCAGACAACAGGGCACGTATTTGATTTTTTTTTAAGTATAAAAGGCTGTGTTTTTTATGTTTTTTTCCTCATTGTTTTATATGGTTTGTGTGCTGGAATATATTATACAATAAATTAAAAATACTTGGTTTTGTTTTTTTCTGATAAATTTTTATGAATTTAGAATAATAGTGGTGATAATTCTAGCTTTCCCTATCCTGTCTTAATTTGCAGTGCTTTGGAGAAATCGAAACCTAGCTAGCAAAAATGCCTGCCAGAGGTTCCATGAGATTAATATGTTTACAGATAACTCCCAAAGTAAAGGAGAGATATGTCAAATTGGACTTTCAGTCACCAGGACTGACCTGGCTATTGCCACTGCTGAGTCCCCAGTCTGCCAGGAGCAGAAACCAATACTGAACCTCCAGGATAGCTATTTTCTGGGGGTGATTAGCCACTACCTGGTGGCAGATTGATTAAGTTGGAATGCTTCCACCATGGGAGGGACAGTGTTTTGTCCTTACCTGAATAAACACTTACCTTGGTACTGACTTGCCTTTTCTGCATGTAATGCTTTTAAAACTATCATCCATGGACTTATGGAATGCCTTATCCACCCCTGTGTATTCCATATAACATTTCATCTGACAAAAAAAATCACTTCATAACCAAAGAAGGGTGGAAATAGGCTCATGTTTATGGAATTCACTGGTTTTACCATGTTCTCAAACATCCTGAAGCATCTGCCTTGAAAGAACAGTTGAATGGCTTTTTGAAGACTCAGTTACACAACAGCTAGGTGACAATATCTTTCAGAGCTGGGGCTAGNGCTGGAGAAAAAAGAGAGAGATAAACATGTTTTTACAGCCACTAATCACAAACTTGTAAAACAAAATGATTGAAATTACATGGCTATTGACACTTTATGTAGTTTAGAATGTAGACATAAAATCATTTGACATATACTAAGGAAGAATTTTTTAAGTGGCAAATAATGGATTATATTCTTAGGGTTTTATGGTCATGACTCAGACATGTGGTCTGTAGAGCTCTATTCTGTGCCCTCATCCTCACCAGGTCAGGCTGGTGGGACATAACGCTAGCAAACCAGTACTGCAGCAATAAGTTCGAGACAGTTCCAGGATTACAGTAAGATCATTAAAACTGGGTATGTCTTGTGACCTTTACTGTGAATCCTAATTTAAATGTAATCAGAGGTGTATAAGCTAGGACTTTCAAAGCTGCCAACATGTAAAACTTACCGGATTTTCAGTCATTGCCTTTTCAAACCAGCTGGGCTTCAGTGAAATTATTTTATGTCCCTGCTGGGTCATAATGAAATGATTTTTCACCTGGTTTGAAACTCATGCAGATCTGCATGAAATTGAAACTGAAGTGAAACGTATAAGATGTCAAGCACAGGAACCAGGGCCAATATACATCTTTTTCCTCCCAAGTCATTGCCTACTGAAACAGCAAGCTTCACATTTGTATAACCTCAGCAGGTCTGCAACTGTAGTTAATCTCACTGTTTGTGGACAATTGGTGTCATGATAAAGAAAAAGACTGTCACTAATTGTATTAAATGAAGGGATGTTGACTATTGAATTATTAGATTACAATTAGTGTTGATAGAGGATATAGCTAAAATTATCATGTATCGTGCTATCAGCCAATTTTATTTTCTTTCATTTTCTGTTATAAGTGTTAGATGTTTTTTTAAACTGACAAATTAAGATCCCTGATTTAACAAATTAAAGTTATCAGCAATTTTATGTTTTTGCATCGAGTCTGAAACAGACATGTCCTCAGAGATTATTTGCTTTTATATTTTGAAAAAGTGTGAGCAGCACAAATTAGAACATTTCTTTCCCTGCATATGTTAGTCACAGAGAAAATTATCTTAGATCAATAAAAAATATTTCTTTAAGAAAAAATCCATAAGACATGACTAAACAAAGATAATATGACTTTAATTAATTCAAGTGTTTATTTTTTTTCATATAATTCTCTTCCCAATTAAAAAATGTGTGCAGTTTACTTATCTTAACATCCTTTCTCTCTTTTTGTGTTTTTTGTTTTTTTTGTTGTTGCTGCCTGGTATGGGGATCCAAACCCACAACTTTGGTGTTATAAGGCTGCACAACGTTCTCTCTTTTTCATCATTATGGCTGAATAAAAAAGTATAAAGGGAGTGTTATTTAATAATTAAAACGTGGCAGACTTCTCCATTCCAGCCTCCGTGGACAGTGGTGTTTTGGAACGTGCTCTTGGTTTTAGTAGCTGAGGTCTTCTTGGTTTTACCCAAGCAGAAGAAGGAAACTGGAGTTACTGCACACTCATAATATCCCATCTTTTGGCGGTGGTGATGGTTTTGTACAAGCTTATCAGCATTATTTTCCCCATCCTTTTTTTTTTTTTTTTTCCTTTTTGTCTTTTTTCGTGACCGGCAACATGTCGCGCCCGTACTGGACCGGGACCGGCAACGGGATCGCAACCCTCGGTGTCGCGTCCGCTTTCCTTTTTGTCTTTTTTCGTGACCGGCAACATGTCGCGCCCGTACTGGACCGGGACTGGCAACGGGATCGCAACCCTCGGTGTCGCGTCCGCACCTTGCTCAGCCAGTGAGCAGCTGGTCTGTATGTGGGATCCGAACC
>NW_007729413.1:98981-101945 GCF_000696425.1 Galeopterus variegatus | reverse complement strand
GCACACTGTAGCAGTGCGCCACCGGGCCGGCCCTTCCCCATCCTTTATTATGATCAATTCAATCAGTTCTCTGGTAACACTTGTCTTGAAAACCACATTTTTCCAAACAATTAATATATCAGGGAACAATTTGAACATAAAACAGATTTCACATGCTTATGTGTGATTTTGTTTGTGAGAAACATTAGGTGAACACAGAAAATTGAACCCAGCTATTCTGAGCTATCTAGAAATATGCAAAAATGAACACAGAAATGCTACTGAAGGAGCCAAGTTCATCCTCACCTGTTGTCACAGCTACCTGTGTGATTTCAGAGAACCTGCTTTCCACCACTTCCCAACAACTCACCAGCTATAACCCTTCTTGAAGCCATCTTGCACTGCATCCTCCCTTCTCTTTATTTTCTCTCCTTTTTTTATGCTTCTGATATATTATGTGTCTCTATACTCTACTCTTTTTCTTTCCTTAGCTCTCATTTCTCTTGCTCATTTTCTATCTCTCTTTTGTTATGCCTGGGCTCGGTAACATGGACTTTCAGTCACCAGGACTGACCTGGCTATTGCCACTGCTGAGTCCCCAGTCTGCCAGGAGCAGAAACCAATACTGAACCTCCAGTATAGCTATTTTCTGGGGGTGATTAGCCAACTACCTGGTGGCAGATTGATTAAGTTGGAATGCTTCCACCATGGGAGGGACAGTGTTTTGTCCTTACCTGAATAAACACTTACTTTGGTACTGACTTGCCTTTTCTGCATGTAATGCTTTTAAAACTATCATCCATGGACTTATGGAATGCCTTATCCACCCCTGCGTATTCCATATAACATTTCATCTGACAAAAAAAATCACTTCATAGCCAAAGAAGGGTGGAAATAGGCTCATGTTTATGGAATTCACTGGTTTTACCATGTTCTCCAACATCCTGAAGCATCTGCCTTGAAAGAACAGTTGAATAGCTTTTTGAAGACTCAGTTACACAACAGCTAGGTGACAATATCTTTCAGAGCTGGGGCTAGGTTTTCTAGATGGTTGTATGGGCTCTGAAGAAGTCCAACATATGGTATTGTTTCTCCCATAGCCAAGATTTGTAGGTCCAGGAATCATGTGATGGAAATGGGAGTAGCACGACTCATCACTACCACAATAGTGACTCGGCAAACGTTTTGCTTCCTGTTCCTAGGACTTTGTGCCAGCCTACAGGTCTCAGTTCCAGAGAGAGAAATGCACCACCAGTAGACACACCATACTCCACTGAACTGAAAGTTAAGACTGTCACCTAGACATTTTGGGATCCTAATGCCTCTGAATCAGCAGGCCAAGAAGGGAGATACAGTGTTGACTGGAGTGATAGATCCAGACTAACAAGAGAAAATTGCACTACTACTCCACAATGAAGGTAAGGAAGAATATGCCTAGAGTATAAGAGATTATTTAGAATGCCTCTTAGTTTTACCACATCCTGTGATTAAGGTCAATGGAAAACTACAACTCCTCAATCCAGGCAGGACTACTAATGGCCCAGACACTTCAAGAATAAAACTTTGGGTCACTTCACCAGTTAAAGAACCATGACCACCTGAGGTTCCTGCTGAAGCAAAGAGAACACGGAATGGAGAGTAGAAGAAGGCAAGTGTAAATACCAGCTATAACCAAGTGGCCATTGGGCGTTGTAATTGTCATAAGCATTTTTTTTTCTTATTTTGTTATGAGTGCATTTTATTGTATATATTCATATCTTAAGCAAATATCTTTCTTTTATTTGCTTTCTTATTCATTTATTATGTAATTTCTCCCACAGCATGGCATCCAGCTACTACAAGAAGAGTTTCAAAGGGAAGACAGGGTTAATGGGTGACTGTACTAACCACTTCCCCAAAGAGCATATTTATCTTGGTAAGTAAACCTTAAACAGGACTTTGTCCTCAGCTACTGATTCAGAAGATCAATCTTGGTAGTGTCGTGAAGTTTATTAGACATAGGATTCTAATATGCTGACAAGCATTCACAAGGACACTCCTCCCAAGAATGCCAATTTAATCATTTGCCAGACTATAAGTTTCAAACATACTAGACAGTAGTGCCAGCTCAAGGCAATTTTTTTTTCCTCATGTAGCCATACTACATGGGTCATCTAATTAGATGCAGATTGAATAGGAATTCAGATTAATAGAATCTAATTTTATTTCTCTTTTATTGGCAATATTTCTATCTTCCTAACTTCAGGTAAGCAAATACATAAACATATTAGGTGCACAGGGCACCGTTCTGTTCTTGGTAGAATTTGTATCAACATGCCAAAATTAGCCATCATAAATTTCCTTGTCATTTTTATAATAACTATGTAGCCACTTTTTTGATTTAATACATTCTCCTCTTTATGTATGTAAATTCCTTTAAAACAGATGAGGTCAAACTGTATCTTTAAGATATAACTGCTGGGAATGTTGTGTGCTAGTGTTTTAGTTTAACATTCTCAAGTTATCTTATTTCTCATACTTTCAGTATAAGGAGAACTTTACTGTCTCTGTCATATCCTACAATTACTGGTGAAGTTTTACATTTTTAATATGTTCATTTGGTATTTGTTTTATATCTCTGGGTTTATAAAATTTGCTGAAGTTTTTATTGGGGGATATAATGTTTTATTTACAGATGTGAAGATACAGATAGGGATATAGATATGGATGCATAGATATAGATATAGATGTATCCTACAAATTTTTCCCATCTTAAAAATTTGCTTGTATTTTGTTTATGCTCTCTTTGATATAAAATTTATTTTCAAAAGTAAGTTTTCAAATCTATGGGTTATTTTCTTTTTTAATTTGTTACTTTATGTTTAGAAACCCCCTTCTACACAGAGAAACACTAATATAAGTATTATATGTATTTGCTTTAATGTTTACATTTATCATTTAATTTCAATCATTTATTTTGAAATGTCAATAAAGAAGTGAGAATTG
>NW_007729413.1:95279-98477 GCF_000696425.1 Galeopterus variegatus | reverse complement strand
TATTTATCATTTAATTTCAATCATTTATTTTGAAATGTCAATAAAGAAGTGAGAATCGCAATCGATCTTTCCACAAGTTTTTTAACCGAGGTCCTGCTATTATTATCTTATTGCTTCTTTCTCTGTTACCTTACCTGCCTGATAGCAAACAGATTTTTAAAATAACTCTGATCACTCGATGTATTATAATATGTTTTATCATATGCATAAAATAGTTTCATTATTTTGTAGAGCTTACTTTTATCTCATATTTTATAATATCACTCATGACAACTTTATTTGGCCTGAAATATTTTACTCTACTAGCCTTCAATTTTTTAACTTGAATGATTATGTTGAGATATCTAAAAGTAACAAGAACTTAACATGATTAAATAGAAATCAAAATAGGCAAGAGTAAGGAGAACAAAAAATAGAAATGGTGTAAAACTGCAAAGTCCTTCAAGTTGCCCTTTTGACATTTTACTTACTTCTCATTTCTTACCCAGAAACTTCTGAAAAGTATTGAACTTGTTATTTTCATGCATGATGGTAATTTAATTTTTGAAATAATTCCTAATGCATTTTTCTTTTTGGCAAAAGTTGCTGTTCGTATAACTCTTTTGCCATTATTGCCTAAGGCAAGCATAAGGCAGAAATCACTAGGGAATGAGGAAGGTATGATGTAGAGGTATTTCCCACAAAAAAGAAAGGAGAAATTGAATTTCTTTCTGATGGAGTTTGTGAAGGAGAGAAAGTTGGAAGGGAAGATAAGGGTTCTGTATTACTTCATTTCTGTTACTTATAACTGAATATTTGAAACTGGGTAATTTATAAGAGGACCTTCTTGGTGGAGATTCTGCAGACTCCCATGGCAATGCCGGGGGTCACATAGCATGTGCTCACTTGCTCTCTTTATAAAGCCACAATTCTACCTCCAATAAACCATTAAACCATTAATCCATTAATCCATGAATGGATCAATCCATGAATGGATTGATCCTTTCATGAGGGCGTGGTCCTTATAATACAATCACCTATTAAAGGCCCCACCTTCCAAATACCATAGTTGGATTTCCCATCTTCTTAACACTTACAATGGGGATTAAGTTTCTAAATTTGTAATTTGGAGGACACAATCAAACCATAGTAGGTTCTTTTCCGAAGATCGAACATTTCCACTTACTAGGGTGGAACAAGCTGGCTTGAAGAGAAAGAGGTGGGAAGGTACAAACAAACACCTGCTAGTTTCTTTGGGGAAGGGTGGTGAAAGCAGAGAAAGTTTTGTTCTACTTTCTATTTGTAGGATAATGTCTGATAGAGTGTCTTACATAAATCAATGTGGGTTAGCTTCAGGAGACAATATGTAATAATGCCCCTTGTTTTCTCAAGGACTGGACAAGGCATAGTCATGGTCCAGATGTCTTTATATGCTACACTGGGGAGGGGAGGAGGAAAAGGGTCCTGAAGTCACCTGAGAATTAAGAATCTAGATACTTACCTTGGCATTGCTGTAGTGCAAGGTGAGGTGCATATCCATAGATATGAGGTGGATAGATCAGCGTTGTAGACTAAATAGAGAATATTCCTGAATCTCAAGGAACTCACATTACCCGTAAGCACTTGAGAAGTTCAGGGAAAAGTTTTAATCTCTCTTCTTATTTTCTGTTTATAATCTGTATTTTATCTTATTGTCAGAGAGTTATACATCTCAGTATGAGTAGGACCTTCTAATAAAATCCTGTAAAAACACAATGAAATAAAGAAGTTTGTTGGAAAATTTGCTGAAGGTCAGAAAACATTTGCTTTGGCATTATTGTTGAAAGCAAGCAGTGAGGGTAAACTCTTCTTTCCATTATCAAAATACATTTAAACACTTAGTAGTCACAACAGTGTCAAAGATCAGAAGCCAATATCTGTATTTGTGGGGGAATAAAATAAATGTTCTAACTTTATATCAATAAAAATTTGGTTAGATTGATTATAATCTTAAGAAAATTAATTAGCTCTCTACCCCACATTATACACACAATCAAAACATTTCAAATGTATTAAAATGCTAAAAACAAAACACAAATGTATAAATGCTAATATAAGTCGATAGAAGTCAGAATAGCAGAGGCAGGGAGCAGTAATACTGACAGGAAAACTAAGGGACTTTCTTGCATTGAGTAAATTTTCTACATCTTGGTCTCATATTCATTAAATGAAGATAAGCATATGTAAAAATTTATCAGTGTATCAACTTAAGATTTTTGTAATTTAAGAAAATTTAAAAAAAAATAGTCACTCGTCAGACTTTTACATGCTGCCATGTAAGATGAATCTCTAGACGGAGGTTTTAATAAAATGCGGTATTTCCCAAGTTTATTAGATAATGATTTGTGGGAACTGGTTTTCAGATGATATAATAAGATGAAAGCAAGTAATTGAGCTCGAAAAAAGTATATAAAGGGAAGTGAATTTGTCTGATTCCTAATTTAGGAGGAGATTAGCAAGTAATAACTAGGATTAGGAGGCAGTGGAAAATATCTTGTTGTACTAGGACCTCAGGCAGTGATACATAGTATGGAAAATTTTTCACTAGAGAAACTTCAAGAGAATTGCCAAAGGACTATATTTCCATTTGGGTCAGGAAATTTTGACAGTAAGGGGAACTATTTCAGTATACCTGCAAAATTTATCTTTTATTTGTCTTCAGCTTAATGACTGTCAGAACTCAGTCATTAATCTGTGGATAATAAAGTGATCCTTCTGCTTCAGCAGAAGAAATAACAAGATAGTTTTCATTATTCTACTGGAGTACAAATATCAAAAATTTTAAAACAGCTGGGAAACCATGGTAAATACTTTAATACTTTTTATACAATAGGTACACACCTAAATTCATTATATCTCATGCTGAATCTCCTCCCACTCAATAGAATAACCTAGTCAAACAGTTTATCTTTACTCTCTATCATTTTTGCAAACTCAAATGTTGTTGATTATACTTAATAAAAAGATAAATAAAATTGCAAATCCTTCCCTTCCTTACTAAGCCAATTGTCTTTGTCTTATTGCATGACCTCCTTCTTTCTTGCCTGGAAAGCTAGAATAGATTTTGAATGAATGATCTTTACTCATCTTCCCAGGCTTGAGGCTTTCCCTTACACTTTTAGTAACACAGTGTTTCAAAGATGCAAATCTGGTCACCTGTATATTCTCTGATGACAATAT
>NW_007729413.1:91652-94613 GCF_000696425.1 Galeopterus variegatus | reverse complement strand
AGACTGAATTCTTTTATAAATGATGCATTAACCTAAGTTATCATCTATATACATTCTGGCATTAATGTATTTTTATTTGTGTATAATTATGTAACTATGATATATTACTAAATCAAGTAATTTACTATTTCACTATTCTACACACAGTAGTAATTTATATATTATCACAGTCACCTAATATCCTCCGACAAAACTATAAATTTTAAATAGTGTGTAAAGTGCCAATAAACCTGATACCAGAATATACATGATATCATGTTAGTAAGCTTCCTGCATTTATTAGCTAATAGATTACCAATGGTATAAAAAAGTATTCGATTTTCTAAGCAATATCAGACACAGAAAGACAAATACTGCATGATCTCGCTTATATGTGTAATCTAAAATGTCAAACTTATAGAAGTAGAGAGAGGAATGTTGGTTACCAGAGGCTGGGTAGTGGGGAGTTAGACAAAGGGGAGATGTTGGTCAAAGGGTACCACGTTTAAGTTAGACATGAGGGATAAATTTTGGAGATGCATCGTGAACTATAGTGACTATAGTTAATAATAGTGCATTGTGCATTTCAAAATTTCTAAAAAGGTAGATTTTAATGCTCTCATTATAAAAAAATAAATATATGAGATGATGAATATGTTAACTAGTTTGATTTAATCACTTTACAGTGTAAACATATCAAAATATCATATTGTACCCAATAAATATATGTTATTATTTGTCAATTAATTTTTTTTAAAAAAATTAAATTTAAAATAATAAAATATTTAATAGGATACCAGGCAGTACCCAAGATATTTTACATTCACTAATTGACCAAACCAGTAGTCATAAATTTTAATGAGAAAACATCACAGATCCAAGAAAAAACATTTCATAGAAGAAAATTTATTTGCTATAAACAGCCATGTAATCTTCCACTAAAAAGAGTATAATTGACCTAGAGATCATCAAATTGAGCTTAATTATTTTTAAAAAACTGATTTCCAACAAATAAATGATTTACATTTTTACTTTTGGATTTCTGGGCAGTGTACTTTTGAGCAAACTATTCGATTTATTATTTATAAAATGCCCTAAATTAATTTAAGATATTAAACACTGCAATGGAAATGGAGTCTGGAAAAATGGTGGCATGAACATGATTTCCTTCCATTCCACTACCTTCTGACATCTGTTGCCTTGCAGGTCAAATGGCTGTGAGGCCTATGGGAGACTGATTGAAAATGAGCTGGGTCTGCAGATCTTGAAAGGTAACATGAGTTTCTAGAGAAGAGTGTAAGAGAGATGCTTGGTATAAGAATGAGGAAGTGGAAGATTTTGTAAGATACTGGTCAGAAGAGATCTCTGTGCTCAAGTGAGTGAGTATATTGGCTTTATACCTGGATGCTCGATCTACTGCATCATAGAAATACCGAACAAACAAACAATAACAGAAGTACCGAAAGACTGCTCTTAATTCCTCCTGGTCTTTGAGGCTCAGATCCAGGAATGGAAAGATATCCTCCAGGTGCGTCAATGGCGAGTTGACAGCACTTTTTTTGATGGTACTGGTTTTCTGGTAGAGAGACCATTTGCCTTTAATTACATATAGGACAGTGATTGCGTAGAGACAAAGTTTTAAAACTTTGCTTCATGGTGGACTCACCCGGGGGATTTAAAACAAACAAATAAACCCAACAACCACAATAAATGATGTCTGTTCCTATTCAACCATCAGGATTTTGAAAAGTCTACTCAATTGATTCTAACATGGAGCAAATTAAAAATCATCAGGGAGAGGGGTCATATGCCAAAAGCCACACCTAAGGTCATTTGAGCTAATGTAGTAGAAAAAATAATAATAACCTCCAAAAGGGGCACATCATTCTGAGGATAGGATGATCTATTGGTCAGAACAAATAGAACACCTGTTCAGGGGAAAATAGTTCTCAGAGAAGAAAATTATAAGTTGAATAGGAAAAAGAATGAATAAAGGTTATTTAAGAAGTTTCAATTGCTCAAAATAAATAAATAAATAAATAAATAAATAAATAAAAACCTTTCTGAAGATTTATCAATTAAGCCATTCAATAGATCCTTAGGTGACATTGTAGAAGTGGTAATCAGTGATAATCAGAAGAAAAACATTGTACTCATTTTCTATAATTCACTTTTTGCCTCAGTTACATCAAATAATTTTGGATTTTTAAAGGCAATCTTTTCTTTTTTTTTTTTTTTTTAAAACACTTCAGTGGATTGAACTGGTCAGGGAAGTAAGAAAATATGCTGTCAAAGCATCCACTGCATGAACATTTCTGCACACTAAGTGATGGCAGGAGTTGAGGTGGAGAGAAAAGAGAACTTAAACACAGATTTCTGAGTACGTGAAATAGCCAAGTTGAAGTCTGAGCATATAAAGTTAAAGAGATAATTGTTTCTTGGAAAATTAATCACTTAAAGGGAAAAATAATAAAAATAGAAAAAAAAATTAGGGTACTATTTTACCAGAGTTGTAAGAAAGATCAATCTTAAGGAAGTTTTGAAGTTGCCTTTTCTGTGTAAATCTGTACTCTAAGGTGGAGGTCAAAGAGAAAGGGGGAGGAAAGGAACCAANAGTGGGAACCGGTCTGTATGTGGGATCCGAACCCTTGGTGGGAGCGCCGCCACACTCCCAAACGGTGCACTATAGCAGTGCACCACCGGGTCGGCCCTACACTGAACATTTTGTATGCTATAAGATGCATTTTCTTTTTTTTTTTCTTTTTTTCTTTTTTTTTTCTTTTGTCAGTATACAATGTGGTTGATTATTGTGGCCCATTACCAAAACCTTCCTCCCTCCTTCCTCTCCCCCCTCCCTCCCAACAATGTCCTTTCTGTGTGCTTGTCATCTCAACTTTAAGGAATTGTAATCAGCTAAGTTTCAGGATACAAAATCAACACACAAAAATCAGCAGCATTTCTATTCTCCAATAGTGAACATGC
>NW_007729413.1:88818-89945 GCF_000696425.1 Galeopterus variegatus | reverse complement strand
AACATGCAGAAAGAGAAATCAAGAAAGCTTGCCCATTTACAATAGCCACCAAAAAATATAAGATGCATTTTATACTTAGGTTTTGTATAGAAAAATAAAAGATAGTGGATTTAAAGTTTTTGGAATATGCATTTGGCTTCAGCACTGAGAAACACTAACACTTATTATTGGGAGTGCATGCTGTTTATTAAACAGTGTGGGAAAAACAAATTACTGAACTACAATCAGTTTTTTCCTAGGGGCATTATAATGCAGCTAATTCAGTGGTTTTGCTATACTGTCCACTTTTTTCAACACAAATACAATTAGAATTACAAATGCTGCAAGATCTTCAAAAGATTTCTTACTGTACAAAAAAGGTCCATAAGTCCTTTAAGGAAAATCATGTAAATATCCAGTTAATGCTTTAAGGAAACATACTGCTTTCCACCTTGTCCTAATAAGTATTCTAAAATAAAATCCCTTAAAAACTATCCCCATGACTTCAAGATTTAGAAAAACAAACATTTTAGATTTAAGCTACAGACAACTTATTCATATATGGATTTTTCTTAGGGATTTATTTCTGTATTTATTTGTTTGTTTGTTTGTTCATTTATTTATTTATTTATTTTAGCAATCAGTAATAAAATGTGTCTGCTTTATAGACTGATTCAGAATCAATATTTCTAAATGAGCCCTGTTGTTTATTTTCCAGAGGTTCTGACAGTGAGGAATTGCTAATATGATTAAACAGTATTAAGTGCCCACACCTTTTAAAGCAGGGCTAGTTTACTCTGTACTTATCTCCTCTGTTTTAAAAGGCTTCTCTTTCTTTGTTAGTAAATATTGGTATATGTTTTGTTTTTAAGGAAGTCCCTTGGAAAATGGTCGATACTTTCTACAACTTGGAGAAACCTAGGTCAAAGTGTATAGGGAATAACAAAGGATAAATCCGTGACATCAAGAGCCAACAGTAATTGGCAGCTGAACATACATACTGTTTAGTGTCATGGATTCTATAATTGCCTAGAGTTTGAACCCTGACTCTATTACTTACTAGGTCTGTGATGTTGGGCAAATTATCTAAATTTTTAATGCTGAGTTTTCTCATCTATAAAATGGGTTTAATAATGGAACCATTTCAT
>NW_007729413.1:87477-88204 GCF_000696425.1 Galeopterus variegatus | reverse complement strand
TAAATTTTTAATGCTGAGTTTTCTCATCTATAAAATGGGTTTAATAATGGAACCATTTCATATGGCTATTATGATAAGCGAGTTCATATTTCCAAAGTTGCTAGGAGAGTGCACAGTTGATAGTAATTACTGTCTCAGTATGTGTTCAATATATAATAAAGGCAGTTGCTCTTTTAAGTTTTCTAATTCTTTCTCATATCTGCTACTCTGTAATGCTTTTCTATTTTTCTTTGTTTAGAAATGGCTTTCTCTGATTTTTTTGTATGTTTTTTGGGCACATATGGCCATGCCAGCACTCAATAAAGACAAATCAATGTCCCTTTTTGAGATATTAAGTAGTTTAAAATTTAAGGTAATGCTATATCTATTGGCCAAACTTATATCAAGAATTTAGTGGTGGTCCCATCAACTATAGTCAGTGTGCATGTTCTACGATCCACTCTTCCTCTTTTCTCACATTTTACTGGTGTAAACCAAGGACTATCATAAATTAGAAAGAAACAAAGTAAAATACAATAAACAAATTGCTTGTAACATATCTCCACTATGTAAAATAAATGGCTGACTGCATGCATGTAATTATATACTTTGAAATAATGCTCTACAACCAATCAATTTTATAGAATTGCATTGATAAGTAACTTCCTAGTTCTTAAAATAGCATTATTCCAAAGAACACATGACAAATAAATTGTTACTACATTTATAAATGGGGTCATTCATTTGT
>NW_007729413.1:76234-86749 GCF_000696425.1 Galeopterus variegatus | reverse complement strand
TTCCAAAGAACACATGACAAATAAATTGTTACTACATTTATAAATGGGGTCATTCATTTGTTAATTGCAATATATAAATGTCTTAAAGACTAATAACTAGAAAATTACAGTAAAAAATTCCCTTTCTATACATACACATCATTGTACTGAAGTGGTTTGCAAATAATCCACAACAAAGTACGTCTGAAAAGATGAATTAATCTAATGGCATTCAAAAATGAAGAGCAAGAATGACCAATATTCAAAATAACAAACAATTTAAGACAATACTGATGTCTTCAGACAGACAGTGAACACTTCTCTCTGAAAATTGTTGAAATTTAAACACTATATAGGTGCTTATGCATGATAGTAACTTGGAAATGTTTCCAAGTTTTCTGTTTCAGTCTTACTTCTTTTATATACAGTCAATCTTCATTATTTGTGGATTCCATAATTGCAATTTACCTACCCACTGAAGTTGATTTCTAACTCCAAGGTGCTTTCATGGTCATTTGGGGACATGCAAGGTGGCGAAAAAATTGAGTAGCTTAAAGTGCATTCTCCTGTCTGAGGTCAAATAAGATGACACTCTGTTTTCTTGTTTCAGCTTTTCTTCCGTACTGAGAACAAGTGTCTTTTTCATGGTCTATTTAATGCCATGTTTCACATTTTTGTGCTTTTGTTAATGGTTTTGCTGTGAACAATGACCCCCAAACATAACATTGAAGTGTTATCTAGGGTTTCTAAGAAAAAGAAGACTGTGGTGTGTCTTACGGAGAAAAATGCATGTGTTATGTAAGCTCAATCAGGCATTAGTTACAGTGCTGTTGGCCATGAATTCAATTTTTTTTTAAATCTTAATTTATCAATATGCAATGCAGTGATTATTATGCCCCTTTACCAATTCCTTCTTTTCCCTCCCAATGAATCAATAACACAATAGATCCAGAAAAAGGAACAGGAAATTCACTTATCTGTACATGTGGCTGCCCCATAATTGTAGAGTAACATCTACAGTGAGTGATGAAGCTGTGGAAAAGATAGGAAGCTTAAATTTGTGGATTCATGAGATGACAACCAATTAAATAAAAAAAGAAAACAAAACAAAAACTCAGTGAACAACATTATGGAAAGCTAAAAACCAAAGAAATTTTAGGTCTTGTTATTCCGGTTCAGAAAAATGTTAGTTAAGAAAAAAGGCTAGTGATTTATTATTATACAGGAACACTACATATAATTGATTATTTGTAAGAAATGTATATTAAATTAGGTCTCTTTTAACAGAAACACATAAAAGAAGATTATTTATTGATTAGTTAATGAAAATGTTGTTACCAGAAACTCACAGGAAATTAACCACAGAAATAATAACTCAGTATTTACTAATTCTATTTAACCTTATCATTTCTCTATTAGGCTACTAGCTACCATTAACATTTTAGAATTGCTTATCATTCATGTATGTGTGTGCTTGTGTGTGTATATGTATGTGGATACTCTGAAAAGTTCACATGAATATAGAATTGAAAGATGGGCTGGCCAGTTAGCTCAGTTGGTTAGAAAACAGTGTTGTAACACTGAGTTGAAGGGTTTGGATCCCTGAACTGTCCAGTCACTAGAAAAAAACAACCAACCAACCAAATATATACATATATATAAACACAAATCAATATAATATTTGTATATTTTATGTATATAATGTATATTATACAAATATTTATGTGAACTTTTTGAAGTACCCTCATATATATTCCTACACAAATCGAGAGGAACAATTCTACTCCTAACTCTGATTGCTTGATACCTGGGATCAACATATTTTTCTCCTATCTGATTTTCTTGTCTCCAGCTACTTTGTCTTTTAACCTACTCTGTTAATCACAAAATACCTGTTCATTTATTTTTTAAAAACTTCATTTTGCATAGAAAAAAAAATACTTAGGTTAATCTTCTACTCCTAACTCTGATTGCTTGATACCTGGGATCAACATATTTTTCTCCTATCTGATTTTCTAGTCTACAGCTACTTCGTCTTTTAACCTATTCTGTTAATCACAAAATACCTGTTCATTTATTTTTTAAAAACTTCATTTTGCATAGAAAAAAATATACTTAGGTTAATCTTTCACTCAAGAATCAAAAATGTTTTTGAATTATCAACTCATAAGATATGATTTTGACTTTTTAAAATTGTCTTTCATATTCTATATCAATCCCATTCAATCTTATTTTTCACTGCACATAAATATGCATTATCTAATCAAGGGTTGTGTCCTTTTGTGTTTTGATAAACTTCATTCCTTTTCTTATCTTGCTTTTGTTCATGTTCAAATCATGGGTCAAACTGAGAAATAAGCATCAGGACAGAGAAAACAAAAAGCCAGGATGAAAATCTTTCCCTTCTGTTGTGTCAGTTCCTGTAGCCTGAACTCAGGAAGTCTAATATGCAGTATCGAAATGGACATTGCACACTTCACTTTGGTTTTTCTGAGCACCTGTTATCAACAGAGGTAAAACAAGGAAGTAGAACTTATCAATGCTTCATAGATTTATGCCATTAGTGATGTTTATGAGAATTTGCTCCATGCATGATAGCCAGTTTCTGGGAATATGAGGAACGGTAATCAGCAATTTAAAGTAAGGGAGAGGTACCAAATTGCTTGAATTTTAATCCCCCTGTCACATAGTCTGAAGTTCAGAGATGGGCACAATTCACTGAAATATTGAGATGTAATTTAAAGGAGCCCAGGAATATGGAGGAGATCAAGTCTGAACTGAAAGGGAGATGATGTAACTCAGGATCCAGGTGTCATATATGTCTGAGTCCAGGTCCAGGCTCAAATAGATCTGAACAATCATGGGTCTGATAGTCTCGATACACTTCTCTCACTGGTCAAAATTTTGTCAGAGAAGAAGGAATCTTGGGACAACAGGTCAAGAAAACAGCAACTTCAGCTTTGCGTCTAGTAAAGACAAGGGTCGAATATTTTACCTGTGATACTTTCTCTACATACTTCATATATACTTTAGCCACCCCTCCAAAACATAATAAAGAAGTTGATATATAGGCATAATATGTGCTTATATATAGCCATAATATGTGCTTATCTTATGGGGGAACCAATAGAAATTGAGGACAGAAAATTTAAGCTAATTATTTGTTTATTTCTTTATAATGCATGTTAATTGCTTTCCATTTTATGTATCATATATTTGTGTTTGTTTCCATTTATAAATATCAGGGAAGAGTTGGGAATGAATTGTACTTCAGCAAATAAATTAATATGCACACTTTGTCTCAATTTGGTCTTAGATTCAAGAAGACAAACAAAGTAATCAAAGACATATTCAAGGATATTAAAGCTTTTGCATTTAAAAAAATATTTTATTTTTGAATTTTAACAAGTTTTAGAAAATAATGTTTATGTTCTATTCATAGCAAATTTGCAAGAATAGAAGATTTTTTTAAAAAAAATCACCATACTTTTTTTTTAACTCCTTAGATTCCCAGTTAGAGTTGAAACCACACCCTTCTCTCCACCCCTGCAGAAAATTGTGAATTCCAGCATTTTTTAATAGGTTATAGAGGATAATGCAGTATTTAAATTCAATGGTGACCATATCTTTCTTCATTTTTCAGAATATTGTGACGCACCCCTGCAGAAAATTGTGAATTCCAGCATTTTTTAATAGGTTATAGAGGATAATGCAGTACTTAAATTCAATGGTGACCATATCTTTCTTCATTTTTCAGAATATTGTGACGGTTAATAGGGAGTTTTGTATTCCTTAGAACACGAAAGATAAACAAGATGTCTTCTTACATTTTATTCGGTATTTTTTCAGCAAATATTTTTTGAGTTATACTCTGGGCTAACCATTGTCTTAGCCTTGGAAGATCCTTCCTTGAACAAAACAGATAAGCACCTCTGCCCTCAAGGAGCTTTAATTGTATAAATGTCACCCAGAGGGATGACGGATCAAAACTACATTTTTATTTGTAAAACTAGGACAAGAAAAAAGTCTGGTTCATGATATTCGGTAGAGATTCTGAATAATTATTTTTTACATTGAAAATTTCACTTTCTCCCCCTACGTATTATCTGTTATTGGCAGCTTCATGATTGATGTATGAATAAGTATGGACGTTTCTCTGGATTACTTCCATTCTGTTACAAATTTATAAAATTTAAAACAAACTTTGTACATAAATTCTGTCACACTCCTAAATCATGAATAAATATTGCCATCTCTAACATAAAATACATGCAGGTACACAAATATATAATTGTATATTTTTGTATATGTACACATATATTTGCGAATGCATAGTGGAAAACATTCAATGCCTTTAAAATAGGAATATTTTCCAAAGTACCACTAATAAAATATTATTCTATGTAACTTTCTGTATAAATTTTAAAACATTCATAAGCTTCAATATATTTCTGATAGGTCACAGGACTCCTCTAATAAGACAGTTTTTAAAATCTGCTCATTTTTATTTCCTTCATTTACTCAAGGAATACAGTTTAAATTCTATGCTATTTAAGAAGAAAACATTTTAAAAGTTTGTTTTCTAACTTCATTTTTAAAAGCCTTTTCCTGCATTGGAAACCGTCATTGATAATTAATACATTAAAATACTATTCTTCAACCTTTAGTAGAAATGTTTTTGCTTGAATGATTATTCATATATAACTCACTAAAGTGGGTGATGTGGGAAGGAAAACAGGAAGAAACCAAGTGAGGATACAGGGAAGTAAACTGATTTTAAGTATGACAAGAAAAATAAATGGGTTTACTTAGGCTTTGTCTGGCACTTAGCAGATTTTTTAAATAAATGTATCTTTGAGACATAACCCATCAAACTGCATGTTTCACAGACAGGATTTTAGAATAGGAACATACAGGCAACACCATATTCCCAGTGTATGAGCAACAGCTTTTACAAGGGTACTTCAAAAAGTTCATGGAAAAATAGAATTAAAAGATCATACAAATCTTTCCATGAACTTTTTAAAGCAATGCTTACTCAAAAAGTATAAATTTAAAATGAGTACTTGTGGTTTAATTTCTTAAAAGCGTGATAGGCTTTGCTCAATTATTTAAGATTCTGAGTATATCTTAGTAGATGTCTGTGAGCATAATGAAAGAAAATTGTACCACATGAATATTCATAACCAATAAATAATAAATAAATAAATAAAAACAGCAGACTTAAGAGAAGCATGGGGAGAAACTAAAACATCAGTCACAAGGTAAACAATGTGAGAATTAATAGTGCCTGAAATAAAAAAAAAAAAGAAAAGAAAATTGTAAAAGTTTAAAACCTTTTAACACTTTGGACATGATGATTCAGAAGACTCAATAATACTTGAAATTTCTTCCCATCCGAGGTTCATTTTTCAAATTCTCTCCCCACAAACATTCCACATGTAATTTTATTTTCTATCTTTTTAATTATTAATGGTAAACAAACTTTTGATGAATTATGATAATTCATATTAAAATGATTCATAGATGCATAACTAAAAATTAGCTTCTCTTTATCCATTCTTGGGGCACCAAATTGTCCATGAAACTTCATTTATTATTACCAAACCATGATGAATTTGCTGCACATAGAATTATTTTCAATATTTGTTATTAGCCAATTATTTTTATTAGCTTGCATCATTTCTTGTAAATTTTTTTACCGAACATTTATATTTCTATTTAATTATTATGTATAGTGTATTGTCTTTGACACTTGAGAGTAGGGATCTTAAGCAAAACTTTATTTAGATCCTCTCATTATGGGAAGCCCAGTACTGTACACATGACAGATTTTCTAATAATACTTGTTGATTAAGTGGCTTCTCTGTTCCTCTTCTAAAGCAAGATGTGCAATGAAAAATGGCAGTCCTTTTATATAGGATTAGTCTCTTCTTTGATCAAGGAATTCTATCCACACACAGCCCATGAGTTGACTATTAATATAAAATAACATTTAGCTGTGATGTCCTAATTTGATAATGTGTAGAAAAGGTCATTTTATGTTTTTAATTATTAATGGTAAACAAACTTTTGATGAATTATGATAATTCATATTAAAATGATTCATAGATGCATAACTAAAAATTAGCTTCTCTTTATCCATTCTTGGGGCACCAAATTGTCCATGAAACTTCATTTATTATTACCAAACCATGATGAATTTGCTGCACATAGAATTATTTTCAATATTTGTTATTAGCCAATTATTTTTATTAGCTTGCATCATTTCTTGTAAATTTTTTTACCGAACATTTATATTTCTATTTAATTATTATGTATAGTGTATTGTCTTTGACACTTGAGAGTAGGGATCTTAAGCAAAACTTCATTTAGATCCTCTCATTATGGGAAGCCCAGTACTGTACACATGACAGATTTTCGAATAATACTTGTTGATTAAGTGGCTTCTCTGTTCCTCTTCTAAAGAAAGATGTGCAATGAAAAATGGCAGTCCTTTTATATAGGATTAGTCTCTTCTTTGATCAAGGAATTCTATCCACACACAGCCCATGAGTTGACTATTAATATAAAATAACTTTTAGCTGTGATGTCCTAATTTGATAATGTGTAGAAAAGGTCATTTTATGGGGTATACATAATTCAATTTAGATCTTGTGATTTAAGACCAATCAAATATTTTTATTTAAGTAATTAATATTTCTTTTAGATTTTAATTTATTAATGAATTTTATACACTAATTATTTTAAGGAAATAAATAAAAACATCTGCATTCTTCAGATTTTAACACCTACTAGGTTCATAACCTTGGGCAAGTTGCTTAAGTGTTCTGGGTCCTATTTTTATAGATGGTTTCCCATCTATAAAATAGGACATCAAAAGTAATTGCATCATAAGGTTTGAGTATTAAATAAATTTGTTCATGAAAAACAAAACAGCAAAATTAAGTCATACATAATTAAGGTATGACAAATGTTAGCTATAGTTAAAGAGTTACTCCTCACATATCTTGACAAAACTCAAAGCAAAAAAAAAAAAAAGATTCTGGACCTTCTATTCAAGCAGTCTAATTTCCTTATTTAAATTAATGCACTGTATTTTTTTAGAGTAAGATGGTAGATATTTGTGTTAGTGCATGCTTTATATTAACTCTTATTATTAAAATCATTTTAAAATTCTGAAGTTAACATCCTCTTATATGTGTCTAGTAAATTCCATGTAGTATAGAGATTTTGTTTATGCTTTTGGTTGTTTCCCCCCCTCCCAGTAACCTAGTATACTTACTGAACAACCAAAATATGAAGCTATAAATATTACTATGTCTTATTATGTAATAACAGTAAAATTTATTTTTTTGGCTGTTTGAAAGCTGGCAAAAATTGCTTTTAGGCTGCTTTTTGGAACTCATTTTTGGCTTCTGGAAGACATATTTGTAAATCTTTGTTGCATAAGTATCTTCTTTTCATCATCATTTACCATGACTTGCTTAGTGGGGATTATTATTTAACTGAGAGCAAGAAAACTTCAAGTAAACTTCTTTATAATTTCTTAATGAAAGAGTAACATTAATACCACAAAACCAATTAATACATTATCTTCATTAGGTTTTTGTTAAAAATAATCCAAATAAAAATTCAGATAGATATTATTTTAGCATGGATAAACAAATAACAATAAGGTCAAAATTTCTTTTTCTGAAAGTATTTTAAATGTCTCCATTTAGTCAAAGACAAGAAAACTATATTTGAAGACTAGATTTTTTAAAATGTTTTCTTCAAATGTGGACTTAAGACTATAAACTTGCAAAAGCATGCTAATAAACCTAGTAGATCTTTTTAAGATGGTTATTCTGTGGACTCATATAAAAATATTTCAAAGTTTAAAAAAAATTTCCTGTCAAATATCTTACACATTTAATGCTGTTCAACAAACATTTATTTAGCAATTATAGTTCTAGAAATTTGATACGTTCTGGGAGTAAAAGTTTTAATAAAATGCATTTGCTATCCTCCAAGCACTTATTGATTACTGATAGAGAGACAAAGTATATTAGTATTAGGTCTTTTTATTATTTTTGTTAATAAATTCTTTAACAGCAATAGAGAGATGACTTTTTTACACATGTCAGAAACTCAGAAAATATGCATTAAAACAATGTTTGTGATTAATACATAAAGAGAGAAGTTTTCACAAGTACTAAACTTAGTGTGTAAGAAAATTAGCGTATCTTCAATTTCAGGGAAGTCTTAACAGAAGAATTTTTCCTACCAACCACATTTTCCCAAATGTTAATATAATAAAAATGTAATAGTTATCATTCATATGTGCCTTATAAATGACAGCCACTTCAATTACAGTTTCTGTAATACCCACAGCAACACTGTAAGGGAGACAATAATATCCCTAGTTTATAGATGAGAAGACTGATATTCAGTAAATGCTATAATTTACAAAGATTGCATATTAGCAAGTGAAGTTCCAGAAAGCAAATATAGAAACAAATGAACAAAAAGAATCACAGTCTTTCCATGTTCACAGTTAGCATTAGCAAGATTTTATGTGGTAGTGAATTTCCAGAGAATTTCACTATTGTTTCATCCCCACTTACACTCCCTACATTTTCTTACAGAAAGGTGGTAGATGCCTTTCCCCCTCTGAAACTGAATTCAAGGAATTGATCTGTTGCAAGCATGACATTATGTCCATAGCATAAGGCATCTCTGTTAGTTTAAGAAAATTCCAGCAATAAAAACTAAGAAGTAAACATTTATTCTCTTAACCTGGAAAATGTTAATAATGTCACAAGCAGTTTCTTACTGATGATTTTCCAATAAGGTCAAGTGAACAAGAGCAACATAAAATAGCATCATGTAATAAGATGATCCATATAAATGAGAAATATTTCCCTCTCAGAATAACCAAAAAACTTTGTTGATAAAAGTCTTCAAGTGAAAAATAGCAGAAGTCCATGTTTTTGATTTTCAATATGCAATAGTTGGAAGCTTTTGAAGTACACTGTGATGATTTTACATGTGCTGACATGGCACCCTTTGTTATGCACACTTTAGAAAATGAATTCCCTGTAGATATGATTTTATTCAATTATATTCACATATTCCATTTGAGATATCGATGTAATCATGCATAGTGAATAGTACAGGTTCATAAATATTTTAAATTAAGCACCATGTCCCATTATCTTCTACTCACACTAAGCATGCATTTCTTATTTCTCTCATTTTTAAAAATGGAATTAGTCATGAGATTACTCCACATTTAACTCATGAAATAAATACAAAATCAAATGATCATGAATTTACCTTTCATGTAACTGAATATTGTCACTTGAAATGTATTACAAAAGGCAACACTGAAAATGATATGAGTTGAAAATAATTAGAACTTTGAATCCATGCCACTAAATGTAATAGTACAAAAGCAAAATGACAACCATAGTAAAAGGTATGTCTAGTCCTAACACTCTTGAAAACTAAATTTTGGCATCTGTTTTCTGAACATCATCTCTAAGCTTTATACTACTAAAGATGAAAACACATATAGCTAGTATCTAGGTTGCAGCCAGGGCTCTTTAATTAGGGAGGGTTTGCTGCAGATTCATCAGGTGTATGTTAAGGACTTATTGCAGCAGGAAGCCCAAGAAATTGCTATTGAGCAAGCAAATATAGAACAGCCATAGGCAAAGAGGGCAGTAGACAATTTGAAAATTATATGGAAGAGCTGTGAATTTATAGGAATAGAACAACAATTAACAGCACAATTTGCACTTTCATTTGATTTTGGGATGGCTCATTTTGTATAGTTTTATTGTTTTATTTAATGACATGATTAAAACCAGTGCCATTTTCTCAACATAGCAATAGAAACCATCAACTACAGCAAAAAAAAAAAAAAAAAAAAAAAAAGGTCTCTTTGTTGGCATGGAACTTTTTTTTTAATTGCCCAAATCCATTCATTCATTCATCCACTCATGCATGCATTCATTCATTCCTTTCCAATAATATTACTGTGTGCCTTTCCTAAGTGCAAAGGATACAAGATACAAGAGAGAAATAAAGAACATTCCTGCTTTAAACTGGCTTGCTATCTAGTGCGAAACACATACTCATAGATAGGTACTAACAGACAGAAAATGAAAACAAAATTTTAGGGAACATGCAAGTAGGTGTGATTAATTCTATCAGTCAGATCATGAATACTCTCCTAGAGGGAGTGATAACTGAATTACATGTAAGTGAATTAGTAGACATGGATGAAGACAAAACTGAATAGGGAATGTAGAGGGAGTGTTCCTGACATGAGTGTTGTGTACAAAAACAGAAGATGGAACTGTTCAAGAAATACTGTTTGAAGAGTGGAAACCTGCTACTGCAGGTTAACAGAGCACTATTTCTTCAAGACATGTGACATCTTTGAGGTGCCATAACAACCACACTTTGGGGGAATACAGTTTGCTTTCCAATGATACCCTTATACCACCTTGCTGTTGGGCCTTTAAAAAGCTAACACCACCTTAA
>NW_007729413.1:73913-75098 GCF_000696425.1 Galeopterus variegatus | reverse complement strand
CCTGCACTTCTCTGCCCTGTGCTCCCTTTGTCCCTTCCTCATGGGGCAACATGGGAGGCGTTTGTGGAAAGAGTGATGAGACAGCCTGCAAGGCTCTAAACTACATGCATAAAAGCAGAGGCTTAGAAATATCTGACTCCACGGCCGCCGATGCCTGGCATCATGTAGTGAAGGTTGCCCCTTGGGCACCTTCGTCCGACGTGTTCTCGTATGAGACTTCGGACCGGGTGCAGACCTTGGCCAGAAAGAACGAGATTAGTCACGGGCTAGACCCCCCCTTAGGGTTCTATCCAACCATCTCTGCCCTAAAACTTTGCTTCTGTCCCGAGCATCAGGAAGGGGCAGAAAGGGATTGGGCGCAGTTCGATGAGGAGAGAAAAAAAGAAACAAAGCTGCCAATGCAAGGCCCTGAGCAAAGTTTAGCCGAGGGAGAGAAAGCGACACCTGAAGAAGCGGAGGGGGCTAGTCCACCTTTAAAAACATCCCCGGCAGAGCTGCAGGTTTTCCCTGTCGTGGCTCGCTTGGAACCCCCAGCCGTCTGCAGCCTATGGGGGGAAGCGGCCCCTCAGGCCTATCTGGTCAACGTTGTAAAAGAACTAAAAAAGGCTGTTGCTGAGGCCAGTACTTTATCCTCAGCCTTGCAGGCTCAGACACAAAACTTAACCGAAGCCTTCAAGGCATTTACCGCCCTGATCCCCTTAGGAAACAATACTTCCCCACCTTTCAAGGGACAATGTTTTGGTTGTGGAAGACAAGGTCATTTTAAAAGCCAATGTCCCAAGGCTAAAGGCAAAAAAACCCCTACCACCCCTTGCCCCCGATGTAAAAAAGGATTACATTTGAAAAAGGACTGTAGGTCCAAATTTGACAAAGCCCCCGGTGGAAATAGGCTGGCTGCCTGGTACCCTTGGGAAGCTCAGGACTTTAAAGAGCTGAAAAAGGCTGTCACAGAGGATGGGCCCAATTCCCCATGGGCAGAAACCATCCTCCAGGGCTTAGCGCACAAACCCTGCACGACCCAAGATTGGAAAATGCTCTGTAAGGCTGTCCTCCCCCCAAACTTGTTTATCAAGTTCTGCACCTTCTTTAAGGAAGAGTGCCATGTGCAGGCAGAGATAAACCAACAGCCAACCCACCCATCCCTATCAGCTTTGGCATGCTGTCTGGAACAGCAGATCAATTTAG
>NW_007729413.1:58564-71678 GCF_000696425.1 Galeopterus variegatus | reverse complement strand
GCTAACACCACCTTAAAGTGACATTACAAGTGGATTAACGTGGCAGCCTAAAACGGCGCCGGGAGAAAGCAGGGTGGGAGTGTCTACAGGAACCTTGCCTTAGCCCTTATTGGCCACACTTGTGAACACTGCATAATTGCAATAGCTAGGTATTGAGACAGGATGCATGCCCTTAACCCTTAAGCTGATTGCAGGATGTAAAAAAACCTGCCTTTGCCATTTACCTATAAAAGCCAATGCTTGTGTGCTAATAAATGGAACTGCTTGACAGAACCCCCACCGTGTCTGAGTGTCCTTTAACGGGGCTGGTTTGGGGCCGGCGGTTGTGCTCACCTCTCTTCACGCCTCTCTTCTCCTGTCTCCTTCAAAAGAAGACCGGAGGGAAAGAGGAATCCCGGGCCGTTCGCTCGCCCACTGAAAGGAACGAGGCTAGGNAAAAAGCTAACACCACCTTAAAGTGACATTACAAGTGGATTAACGTGGCAGCCTAAAATGGTGCCGGGAGAAAGCAGGGTGGGAGTGTCTGCAGGAACCTTGCCTTAGCCCTTATTGGCCACACTTCTAGGTATTGAGACAGGATGCATGCCCTTAACCCTTAAGCTGATTGCAGGATGTAAAAAAACCTGCCTTTGCCATTTACCTATAAAAGCCAATGCTTGTGTGTTAATAAACAGAACTGCTTGACAGAACCCCCACTGCATCTGAGTGTCCTTTAACGGGGCTGGTTTGGGGCCGGCGGTTGTGCTCACCTTTCTTCACGCCTCTCTTCTCCTGTCTCCTTCAAAAGAAGACCGGAGGGAAAGAGGAATCCCAGGCCATTCGCTCGCCCACTGAAAGGAATGAGGCTAGGGCTGTATGGGTCGGCTGCTGGCGGTGGACCCGACACTTGCTAATCCCCTTATTGCTTATTCCTGCAAAAATCCAGTTTCTAGGTCACACTTGCCTCATGATAGTACTCAGTTCCTAATTAAGCCCTGCTTCCCTGAATCCTGCCTCTTAAACAGCAACCAATTCGAATTCATCCATATTAGACTCCCCTCAGAATCCTTCTACCCTACCTCCAACATTATCAAATATGTTTCTCTTCTCCCTCTTTTTGAACAGCATTCTACATTTTCTCTGTATTGCCTCCCATTGTTGTATTAAATCGATAAATCTGATTTTGTCACATAGGCTTGTGCCTGATTTTCTTTTGCTATTTGACTTTAAAAAGACAGGAAAGTGAATAACCAAACTGAGAATATCTTGTAGGTTGCTTGGGTAATGTAGCTTCATGATTAGGGGTACAGACTCTGTTCAATTTGCTGGGTTGAATCCACTCTATATCACTGACTAGCTCTATAATCAAAGACAAGTAGCTTAACCTTTTTTTGTCTCAGTTTTCATATCTATTAATGGGACAATAACAGTACTTCCCCTAGAGGTTTTTTTTTGTTTTTTTTTTTTTTTAATTAGGTTAATATATGCAATGTGCTTAGAAAGACATAGCTATAGCTATGCTAGCTATGATATATTATGATAAGAAGCTTGGGTTTCTTTTTATACATAATGAGTAGTTATATGGATGTTTTCAACCCTTAGACCATTAGGTTCCTGTGTGTTGGAAATACTCAAGAGGGTATGAGTTGAACAGGGATACCAGGGACTCCTTGAATAATTGCAATAGGGCAGTAAAGGTAGAGTTAGAACAAACAAGCTGAATGGAATATTTAGGAGATCGCATAAGCTAGACTTCATTATTTACTGCATATGTCTAGATGTATGTAAAATGTGGGAATGGTGTGTGTGTATGTGTTCATGTTTCTGAGTGAAATGTTATTTTCAGAACATACAAGTATAAGTAGACAGCTTGCACTTTTTAAAAACTTCTATTAAATCAATTTATTTTAAGTACCCTAAAATATAAAGTGTTTTGGATTTAATATAGTGCTTTGAACAATACTAACCAATTTTATTGCCAATTATATTTTATTTCATCACATGATCCATGAAAGGAAAAACAGAAAAGAATTTAACTTTACCAGGAACTGTACTGAATTGTGAGTCTTATTTAATCAGTTCATTTAATGACTAGAAACCAATCTGATAAAGATGCGAATGTGTGCGCAAAATGTGAATACATATGTGTGAAGATCTTAAATGATTAACATGTTCAGGGCAATCACCCAAAGACACTGCATTAAAATGGGTTGGTCAGTCAATTAAGTAGGACTGCTTGCTGGGATCTACAAGATGATGTTGGCAATTCAAAATTCATAATCTGGAATTGTAAATTAAGTACTGAAGAAATAGAAATCATGCAAATGATAACCACCTTCAGTGTTTTACAAATGTCGCAATTTCAAGACACAACCCAGAACTGATAACTTTCTATTAAGTATTTAGACATGTAATTCTGGACCTGCCAGAGGGTGTCTTCAGAAACAAGAGCACAAATCTAAGGATGAATAATTGATATTAATGAGAGAGCTCATATGCCTACTTTTTTTTTTTTTTGCTAGAGTTTGCATTTTATACTTGCAAATTTAAGTATTTGAAGAAATATGCCTAGGCAAAAACATGTGTTGGGCTCAATTATAAGTTTACCTTTATTAGACTATGCTTATCTATATCTAAGCTTTTTCATCCCATTTAATTTTGAAAGTCTCCAATATCCCATCACAAGCTTGGGCAATTGATATATATAATGGATATTTAAAATATTTTTTTGACTTATGGGTGCAATTGATGGATTGCATTTTTTTTTTTTTTTGTCCTTTTTGAGACCAGCCGCACCGTGCTCAGCCAGTGAGCACTGTGAGCCCACCGGTCATCCCTATATAGGATCCAAACCCGCTTTGGGAGCACTGCTGCTATCCCAGTGCCGCACTCTCCCGAGTGTGCCTCCTGCTCGGCCGGGATTGCATTTTTAATTGTCTTTATTTTCTTATTGATAAATTTTAAAATTTCTTTGTGTATTTTGTATTCACACCCTTTATCAGATGTGTGTTTTGCAAATATATTTTTCCCAGTCTGTGGCTTGTCTTTTCATTCTCTTAATAATGTCTTTCACAGAGCAAAATTTTTAGTTTTAATGGAGTACATTTTTCTTTCATGGATCGTGCTTTCGGAGTTGTATGTGAATTCATTAATAAGCTTGGACAGATATTCTTTCAGAAGTTTTCTAGTTTTGCATTTTCTATTTTTGTTTATGATTCATTTTACTTCATTTTTTAAATGTGTAAGGTTTATGTTTATTTTAATTTATTTGCATATGGAAGTTCAATTCTTCCAACATTGTTTTTGAAAAGACTGTGCTTTCTCCATGGAAATGCTTTTACCCTTTGTAAAAAAACATTTAACTATGACTGTGTAGGTCTATAGCTTGCCTCCTTATTCTGTTCCATTGATCTATGAGTCTATTCTGCAACCAATACCACATTGCTTTGATTACTGTACCATTCCAGTAAGTTTTGAAATTGGTAGTGTTGGTCTTCCACCTTTTTTTCTGCAGTATTCTACTGGCTAGTCTAGGTCTTTTTGTTTTCCTATACACTTTAGAGTCAACTTTGAAGATATCTGCAAAATAGCTTTCTGGGATTTTGACTGGGATTGTGTTGGGTCTACTCATTCACTTGGAAAGAAATGACATCTTAATAATACTAAGATTTTTTACACATGGATATAAAATATCTTTCACTTATTTAGATCTTCATTACGTTTTTTATTAGTCTTTTTAAATTTTCCAGATAGAGATCCTGTACATATTTTGTTTGGTTAATACATAAGTATTCCATTTTCTGGTGCTATTATAAAGAGTATATTTTTTTATTTCAAATTTGTATTGTTTATTGCAGGTAGATAGGAAAACAATTTGTGGTTTACTGCTGGTAGATAGGAAGATACATTCATGTCTATTTGCATTTTGACCAGTGCCCTTGCTGTATCTACTTCTTAATTCCAGGAGTTTATTTATAGATTCTTTGAGGTTTTCCCCAATGACAATAATGTCATCTGCCAATATTATTTCTTCTTTTCTAATTGGTATACTTTTAATTTATTTACCTTGTCTTATTACATTAGCTAGGAATTCTAGTACAATGTAGGTTAAGAGTGAAAAGACATGTATTTGTTTTATTATAGATCTTTGGTGGAAAGTATCTAGTCCCTCAACATTGTGTATCATGTTACTGGTAGGCTAATACCTGTAGATATTCTTTATACTGTTGAGCAAGTTCTACCCTATTCCTAGTCGGCCAAGAGCTTTTATTATGAAGGAGTGTTGGATTATGTCAAATGCTATTTCTGCAACCCTAGTTCTGATAATAATATGATTTTATTCTTTAGCCTGTTAATACAGTTAATTATATTAATCAGTTTTTGAATGTTGAACCAGTTCTGTATAACTGGAATAAATCTCATTTACTCATAGAATATAATTATTTTTATACATTTTTAAATTCAATTTTATAATAGTTTGCTAAGAATTTTTGTGACTATGTACATAAAAGGTATCTTTAGCTATAATTTTTTGTGATGTCTTTATTTGATTTGGTCATTAAAGTGATGGTGGCCTTAAAAAAATGACTAAGGATGTATTTCTTCTGTTCGTATTTTCTGAAAGATCTTGTGGAGCATTTGTACTAATCTTTTCTTAAATGTATGGTAGAATTCACCAGTGACACCATATGGGCCTGATATTTTCTTTTTGGGAATTTCATTTCTTTTTTTCTTTAATTGATATAGATATATTCAAGTTATTTACCTCTTTTTTGAATTTTGGTAATTTGCAACAAACAGGCTAGCCATGAGAAAGAAACTTGATAACTATTGTTAGAGTGATGAAAATATTTATTCTAACCTTAGTATCTACAAATTTCAAATACTTAAATGTAATGGCATTGTTACAGTGTGCTCCAACTGGTAAGTATATATGAATGATTAAGACAACCACTTACTACTTTAATAATATTTGATACCCAAATCTTTACAGTGATTGTGTTAGTTTCCTAGGGCTGCCCTAGCAAAGCACCACAAACTGTGTTGCTTAAAACAACAGAAATGTATTGTCTTTCCTTTCTGGAAGCTAGAAGTCCTAAGTGCAATGCTCCCTTTGAAAACTGTAGGGGAATCCTTCCTTGTCTCTTCCTAGCTTGTCTTGGTGTTCCATGATTTGAAGCTGCATCATTACAGTGTCCTAATCCAATGCTGTTTCCCTTTAGACTCTGTTTTTACAGAGCTGTCTTCTCATGTTACCAGAGTATGTTGAATCAGAGGCCCACCCTTCTCCAGTATAATATCATATTAACATAACTAATAACATCTGCAACTATCATTAAGTTCAAATAAAGTCACCTTGTGAGATACTGAGGGTTAGACTGCAACATATCTTTTTGGGGGAGTCACAGTTAATTTCTTAACAATGATTATAGTGTTTCTCAAATGTTTAAACCACTGTTATATATATATATATATATGTTTCACATATCTTCTCTAATTAGATTTTGAAGAATTGCTCCATTGAGTTCTGATCAAAATATATTTACAGTGTGTGTTTAGAAAAGGATCCTGAATACTGAACATAGTTCATATCATTTCAGTTATTAAAGATGCTAACACTATCACCAAGCTATCTATGATGAAATAAATTACTTGCTCATTATTATCTTGTCTACATATGTACATTTTCTTCTGCTAAAACCTACTCTATCTTTTTTAACTTTTGCTAATAAAAAATGTTAATAAAATAACTGTTTCAACAAATAAATACAAGGTGGCTATAAGTCATAGAAATGTGTATGTATGATATATTTTTGTAGAGGAATTTCAATAATAAAGACAATCTCAGAAGACAGATTTATTTGTTATTGCATTCTAAGTTTAATAGCTTGGCTGAGGTAAAATATTTATTTCTAAAAATGTCTTGTTTTCTTTAGGTTGGCATTATCAAGATTCTACAGGGTTCTTTATCAAAGGGTTTAATTTTTCTTGTGATTAAAGACCACAACCACCAGTAATTTTTAAAATTATTCCCTTATTGTCTAATATTAAGCCAGTTTCTAATTGACTAATATTTATGTACAAGTCGAGTTGCAAAAACAAAAAAAAAAAAAAAAAAAGAAAAAGAAAAAAGCAGAGTTCAGCCATGATTCTTATGACTAGAACAATTTCAGTTCAATCTATGAGTATAAAAAATTGTTATAAATCATTGCAATTTTTTAATAAAAATTATAATAAGGGCTCGGGGTACAGCAGTGAACAATGCTGACAATGTTTCTCCTCTGATGGAGACATTGGGAAAGACTAACAATAACGAGTATAAAAAATTGTTATAAATCATTGCAATTTTTTAATAAAAATTATAATAAGGGCTCGGGGTACCGCAGTGAACAATGCTGACAATGTTTCTCCTCTGATGGAGACATTGGGAAAGACTAACAATAAACAAAAGCAAAATAAACAAAAACAACAACAAATAACTAACTACAGTTTAACTGTCGATAAGTCCTATGGAGTAAAACCAATCATGGAGAGTCCAGAGGTTAGAACAGCATTTTTTTTTTTTTTTTTATTTAGAATAGTAAGAAAAGGCTTCTCTGCAATGGTGACAATTGAGCAGATACTGGAGGGTAACGAGAGAACCAATGATGTGTCTATCTGGAAAAGAACTATAGGATGAAAGAACAAAAACTGCCCAAGTCTGGAGAGGTGGCATAAAATGTGACTCAAGTGGAGTGAGGAATAGAACATTGGAAGAGGAATTCACAATAGCTACCAAAAATAAATAAATAAATAAATAAAATAAAATACCTAGGAGTAAAATTAACCAAGGAGGTAAAAGTCCTCTACAATGAAAACTATAAAACATTTGTGAAAAAAATCAGAGGACACAAATAAATGGAAAGATACCCCATGTTCACGGATTGAAAGAATTAACATCATCAAAATGTCCATATTACCTAAAGAAATCTACACATTCAATGCAACTCTATCAAAATACCAATAACATTCTTCACAGAAATAGAAAAAAAAATCTTAAAATTTATATGGAACCACAGAAGAGACTGTATAACTAAAGCAATCTTGAACCAAAAGAACAAAGTTGGAGGCATCACATTTCCTGATTTCAAAATATACTATAAAGCTATAGAAACCAAAAGAGCATTGTACTGGCATAAAAACAAATGAATTGACCAATGGAATAAAATAGAGAGCCCCAAAGGAAACCTACACATTTACAGCCAACTAATTTTTTTTTTTTTCCCTTTTTTGTCTTTTTTTGTGACCGGCAACGGATTGCAACCCTCAGTGTCGTGCCCGTACCGGACCGGGACCAGCAACGGGATCGCAACCCTCGGTGTTGTGCCCGCACCTCGCTCAGCCAGTGAGCGGCCGGTCTGTATGTGGGATCCGAACCCTCGGCGGGAGCGCCGCTGCACTCCCAAGCGGCGCACTGTAGCAGTGCGCCACCAGGCCGGCCCCTACAGCCAACTAATTTTTGACAAAGCACCAAGCATATATAGTGAGGAAAGGACAGTCTCTTAAACAAATGGTTTTAGGAAAACTGGATATCCACATACAGAAGATTAAAATTAGACCCCTATCTCTCACCATACACAAAAATCAACTCAAAATGGATCAAAGACCTAAATTTAACTCAAAACTATGAAACCACTAGACAAAAATAGGGGAAACACTACACAAAGTGGGAGTGGGCAGCAATTTTTTAAGTGGTACTACAAAGGCACAGGCAATTATAGCAAAAATAGATAAATGGGTCTACATCAAACTAGAAGGATTCTACCCAGCAAGAGACACTGTGAACAAAGTGAAAAGACAACCTACAGAATGGGAGAAAGTGTTTGCCAACTACACATCAGACAAGGGGCTAATTTCCGGAATATATCAGGAACTTAAGCAACTCAACAGCAAAAAACCCCAAATAACCCAATTTAAAAAACTGGCAAAGGACCTAAACAGACATTTCTCAAAAGAACACATACAAATGGCCAACAGGCACATGAAAATATGCTCAACATCACTAATCAGGGACAAGCAAATCAAAACCACGGTGAGATGTCATCTCACTCCAGTTAGAATGGCTGTTATGGACAAGAAAAAAAAAACAAATTCTGCAAAAGATGCTGAGAAAAGGGACATTCTTTGCATTGCTGGTGAGAGTGTAAACTGGCACAGCCACTGTGGAAAACAGTATGAAGTTCTTCAGAGAACTAAAAATAGAACTACCTTGCAACCCAGCTATTCCGCTGCTAGGTATATACCTGAAGGGAATGAAACTAATATATCAAAGAAACACCTGGACTCCCCTATTTATTGTGGCTCTATTCCCAATAGCTAAGACTGGGAACCAACCTAAATGTCCTTCAGTTGTTGATTGGATAAAGAAGGGGCAAAGGGAAAGGAAACACCCTGGGGAGAAGGGAACCAGAAAAAAAGCTTAGATGTCTAGGTGATGTCACTCAGCAGCAGAGTGGAGAGTCTCTGGGTCAGAGAGCTTCAATGGGCAGTAGGGACTTAGGGTCTTACAATCACAAGGCTGTATCACATCAATGGCCAGCAAATACTAGGTCAGGTTTTGTGAGCTATGCAAAGCAGGCAGGCTCTAAGTGGCTAAAAATCTTCTTGTTTGGGCTATTTTAGAAATACTTAGTATGTAAAGTTTGAGTTTGGTGCCAGAGGGTTTTTTCTTATCCTGCAGTGAAGAAATAAACAGCCTAGGGGCAATGCAGAGGCCGCTTTTGGTTCATTTGTATAATAGAAATGATTATCCATTTATGAATATTTTTAAAAAACTGATAATATAAATATTGTAAATATAGCTCAGAAAAGCAACAGGAACGGAAGAAATTACAGTGGTGAGAGTAATGTAGAAAATAAATATCTCAGAGAAGTACAATTTATATTTTATGAATATATTAATAAATTTTTTTATTTTCTATGAATATTATTTAATGCCAATATTTTTAACATTACCTTCTCTTCTCCTCATAGTTCAAATCAAATCTGCATCCATAATGGGTTGACCACCCAGTTAATGAATAATGCTCAGAATATTAATTATATTGTGAGCATGCATTAATGAGCAGAATAACATTATAACAGGGTCCATTTTTTCCCTTTTGCTTTCATTCATACTTTATTAAAAATGAGCACTATGAAAGTGGGTTATATCTTTAGAACTGCAGTGGTAATAAACCTATACAAATACCATAAGACTTACACACAGTGTGCAATTGAAACAAAGCGAAGGTGCACTGTAGTGTCCATGGCATATTTCACTAATGCAAACCATCTCCTAATAAACTATTGAATACCACAAACCATAATTTTTCAAAACACTTATAAGAAACAGTACAGATTTGTAATCTATTGTTTTGGTAACTAAGGACAACAAAATCATAAAATATTAATTATACACAAGCTATCTTAATACTATAAAATAGCAAATGTGTAAGAGCAGATAAAGATTATTCTTCTTAACTTTAGCTTCATGGAATACTCCCTATTTTGTCCTCATTTTATTCTTTCATGGTCAACTTGTAAATTTTTATTCATGGTCTACCTGCACTGCATGTAGGGCAGTCAGTAACTACCAGGAGAGACATTAGATCACTGAATTGCTATCTAGTGGATTTGGTGAAACACATGGAAAGTTGTGATTGGACAAGAAAGAGCTGGATTTGATCCTCTTTTTGGACAATAGTGCAAATGCTCAAATCCTAATATTTCTTGAGAAGAACAATGTACCTTACTCATCTAATTATTACCAATATTGAAATTTTAAAAAAATAATTGCTTCTGTTGCTGCATATTTCTCATTAAATGTTTTCCTTCCTTCCTTCCTACTTCTTTTCTTTTGATATTTTCCATTTTCACAAGTCATGAGAGTCATTTTATATAGCAAATTAAAAATGTATCAAATTAGGGCCGGCCCGGTGGCGCACTGGAGAGTGTGCCACTGGAGAGTGCGCCGCTTGAGAGCACGGCGGCGCTCCCACCAAGGGTTTGGATCCCATGTGGAGACCGGTTCCCGCTCACTGGCTGAGCGTGGTGCGGGCACAACACTGAGGGTTGCGATCCCGTTACCGGTCAGTAAAAAAGACAAAAAGGGAAAAAAAAAATGTATCAAGTTATAATTACTCAAAAGTCCTTAATTTGCTGTCTGAAAAGTCCATTAATTAAAAAAAAAGAAAATTTTCCTTTTTGATATATGCCCAAAATCCAGGACATATTTCAATAGAATATTGATAAGAGTGAAAAGAAATGATCACAACTGTCTACATTGCAAAGAAAAGAGGGTCTAATATGAAAAGTTACTTTTTACTATTTTTAACAGTTAGTTGCAGTATTGCAGCTCAAATTGTGAATGTAAAAAAAATGATAATTTTATATTTATAGGTTTCTTAAAGTAAGTTTTATCAGTTTGTTATTATAAATTGTATGTGATATAACCAGAACTTCCCAGTATTAGAACTCAAAATAGCTCTTCACTTCTATTTTTATTCATTTATTCACCTTGTACAATGCCCTTGTTCAGTGCAATTCAACATTCTCATAATATGTCTGTCATCTTTCTCACAAGTTCCTGAGGTGGAAAGGATTATTGATGAATTCAGTGAGATTCAGGCATTCACATCATAGAATAAAATAATATTGGGATATTTGAAAGGGCAGACATGATCTGGTGTGACTTATAAATTTGAAAGATCTCAGAAGTGCCACCAGAAGTCCAGAAGTAGTAGCAAAGTTGATTTTTATTATTAAAAAACCCAAAACATCTATTCAGAGTCTTTTCCCTACATTGGACAACTAAAAAGCACAGATGACTATTTAACAAAATTTATTGAGAAGCCCTTATTTTTTCTTTCTAAAAGGGCATTTATTTAAAGAGCTTTAATAGTTGGAAAATATATCCTATCAATATTACTGTGAACACCATTTATATAGACATAATGTGAATAGTTATAATATGCCTATTATGTGTCTGGTACTGTAAGTCTGGGCACACAGTGGTCAACAAAATATTCATGTGCATAGTGCTGGAAAGAAATAAGCAAAGGATATATACTAGGATTTGGAGTAGATAATCTTTTGTAATAGAACTATCTTGTGCATTGTAGGATGCTAGACATTGTCTCTGGCTTATACACACTACAGATAACAATAGCTTCCACCTCCTCTCCATCTGTGGCAGTCAAAAATGTCTCTAGACATTGCCAAATGTTACCCTGGGGAACAAAATTGTCCCCAGTTGAGAACCACTAATATATACCAACCACTAACTTATGAAGTATAAATTGATCATTTAAATCACGCATTTCCAAATTAATTAATTTGACTCTTTTCCACAATTTTGAAATAATTTTCATGTATTACTAATATAATTTTTAGAAATTGGCCAAAAACACTCAAGGATAAGCACTCAAATGTGAAAGGTAAACAAAAAAATAATGAAGACCATTCTGCCTACATATACATGCAGTAGTATGACAATAAATATATACTATTTCTTTGCGATCCACCTGATTCCTCTTCATATTTGGTTAGAGAATGAGGAAAGAATTCTTGCTATAGTGTTCTGTGTTGTTAATTTATATGTGATCACAGCATTCTTGTCTTTCTCTAGAATAAATCCCTCTAGAAGAGGTGGAAAATGCCAAGAACAAAGAGAAAAAACAAATATCACAAAATTAAGCCTCTTTTATATTTTGAGAAATCTTAATGTTGTCTTCTCATAACATCACCACTGCTTCCCCAAGCAATGAGGAAACAAAGGCTGGATTATGAATATTTATACACAGGCACAAAGTCAGATGGAAGGAAGTATAAAGGAAGAAGGCAAAAGAAGATCTTCCCTTTCTGGTGCTGCCAGGAAATTACCTTGAGCTTAAAAATTAAAATTTTAAAATTACTGATAAATAATAATACATATTAAAATTCATTTGCAACATGGCTATGGGTCTGTATTAGTCCATTTCTGTTGCTTATAACAAAATACCTGGGACTGGGTGATTTATAAAGAAAATGAAATTTATTGCTTAAAATTTCTGAGGCTGATAAGTCCAAAGTCCAGGGAACACATGGAGGGAGCGTTGGTGGTGGTGACGGTGACGGCAGGGTATCACATTGTGAAAATGGTGGAGCAGAGAGCACAGAGAGAGTTCCTCACTAGGTCTCCTTTTAAAGCTCTCAGAACCATGCCTCTGAGCCACATTTTTTTTTTTCCTTTTTGTCTTTTTTTGTGACCCGCAACGGATCGCAACCCTCAGTGTCGCGCCCGTACCGGACTGGGACCGGCAACGGGATCGCAAACCTCGGTGCTGCACCCACACCTCGCTCAGTGGAATTGCTAAGTCTTCTTGGTAAATTGACCATTTTTATCATTATGTAATGCTCCTCTGTATCCTCATTAATATTCTAGATCTGAAGTCTACTTTGTCTGATACATACATACATAAAAAAAACCACTCCAGGTTTCTTTTTTTTTTTCCTTTTTGTCTTTTTTTGTGACCCGCAACGGATCGCAACCCTCAGTGTCGCGCCCGTACCGGACTGGGACCGGCAACGGGATCGCAAACCTCAGTGCTGCACCCACACCTCGCTCAGCCAGTGAGCGGGAACCGGTCTGTATGTGGGATCTGAACCCTCGGGCGGGAGCGCCATCGCGCTCCCAAGCGGCACACTGTAGCAGTGCGCCACCGGGCCGGCCCTGAGCCACATTTTTAACCCATTTATCTCTTCAAGGCTCCACCTTTCAACTACCATTAATAGGATTTCCCACCCTCAACAGTTACAGCAGAGATTTAAGCTTCAATGACATTGTGGGTCATCCAGTCTATAGCAGGGTCCTAAATCAATTGATAACTAATGTTTTCAACAATTTCTAATATCTAAATTTGTGATATATCTCCTTTATAGGAAATTGTTCTATTTCTTTCATTCGAATAGTGATTTAGGTAGTAAACCAAAAGTAAACATTTGATATTACCATTAATAGGATTTCCCACCCTCAACAGTTACAGCAGAGATTTAAGCTTCAATGACATTGTGGGGCATCCAGTCTATAGCAGGGTCCTAAATCAATTGATAACTAATGTTTTCAACAATTTCTAAT
>NW_007729413.1:56483-58484 GCF_000696425.1 Galeopterus variegatus | reverse complement strand
CATCCAGTCTATAGCAGGGTCCTAAATCAATTGATAACTAATGTTTTCAACAATTTCTAATATCTAAATTTGTGATATATCTCCTTTATAGGAAATTGTTCTATTTCTTTCATTCGAATAGTGATTTAGGTAGTAAACCAAAAGTAAACATTTGATATAGGTACTTACTTTGCGTATAATTGGTTTTAATAGATCTTCAGCTACAAAGGAAAGGTTAAGTTATATTTTCACGGTTAGAGACTGTGGCTCTGTTCTTATTTTCTTTTTGCTCTACCTTGTGTTAACAACAATGAGCCAAGCATAAATAACATAAATGGGTTTAAATAACATGTAGCCATTGATAATACAAAATTGAAATACAAATTTGAAATATTTATAATTGTCATTTGAGCTATAGAACATACTTTATTATGAATGATATTTCATGTAAGCAAAAACTTTCAAATTATTATAGGTTTGTTAACATTAGACAGGAATGAAAACAATGACCCCGGATACAAGAATCTACTCAAACTGCTAATATGTACCAATTTGGACTTAAATTCAGTGATGTCAAGTAAACAGTTTTGAGCCCAGATGAGAGTTTTGGCTGGAAACAGAAAAATGAATAACATAACTTATATAAATTTACATAAAAACTTAATCATCTTTAGAAATTCCCCATCTATGTTGCTTTGAGTTTTGAGCTGTACAGTTACCATATTCAGAGGAATTTCTATCCATTTGGAAGAATAAGTCAGATGATCACATACCAATAAACTCTGTTACTTAAGTCATTTTAGTTCAGACATCCAATGCGTCCTCAACAGATGTCTGGGAGCGAATTTTTGATCTAAATCGAGATTGTAATATGGGGAAAGAGTCTTATGGCAATTTGGGGATACAAGTGCAAACAGTGATGTTAAACACTCCTGGTGTAAATGCTATAGCGTCGCTCATTATGTTTGTTACTTTGGGTAAACTATCCTGCGCACTTGTATTAGTTTGCTAAGGTCGCTATAGTAAAATACCACAGATTGGGTGACTTAAATGACAGATTTATTTTCTCACTTCTAGGCTAGAAG
Source organism: Galeopterus variegatus (assembly GCF_000696425.1). Lineage (NCBI taxonomy): Eukaryota > Metazoa > Chordata > Mammalia > Dermoptera > Cynocephalidae > Galeopterus > Galeopterus variegatus. Next base: position 57,420 of record NW_007729413.1, on the reverse strand, counting down.
TTCAAGATCAAGGTGTCAGCAGGATCGATTTCACCTGAGGCCTCTCACCTTGGCCTGCAGACGGCTGCCTTCTCGCTGTGTTCTCACATGGCTTTTCCTCTGTGTGCGCATCCCTGGCGTCTGGTGTCTTTTCCTCTTTCCATAAGGACACCAGTCATGTTGGGTTAAGAGATTACCCTAAGAGCTGATTTGGACTTAATCACTCCTTTAAAGACCTTATCTACAATTACAGTTACATTTGAGGTACTAAATTTTGGGAGGACATAATTCAGCCCATAAAACCTCTCTAGACCTTAGCTTTATTATCTAAAAAATGAGGATAATATTAGTACTTATATGACAAGATTACCATAAGAATCAAATAAAATAAAGCATATAAATTATCTAGTACAGTGACAGTCATATATTAAATATTCAATAAGTATTGATTTTTCTGATATAAATTATGATCAATATCAACATCATTATTATAATATCATCTATATTTATTTTTCTTGTGCTATATTTCATAATAATAGTATTCTATTCAATGTAATTCTTATGTTTTTCCACTATATTTCCTGAGCTAATTACAGAGGGACCAAATCCATCCTTGCTCTTTTATTTTGCAATATATAGGAAATTAAAAATACTATCCCCATTGACACTACAAAAAAGCAAATAATGCATAGTTAGGCAAATGCATAGTTTTGAACTCTGCTATTTAGTATAAATGAGCATCAGACTGAAATTTAAACTACACTTTTTATAGAAAATAATCTTCTTGATGTGTATTATGAAATGCATATGGAAAAGGTGAATATTGTTATATAAGTCAGAGCAGGAGAAGTTATTTTGCAATATAAACAATCTCCAAATAAAACGTCTTGACACAATACAAGTTTATTTCTTGCTAAGGTAACATGCCCATGGTAAGTTGTGGCGAGTTGGGGGTAGG
>NW_007729413.1:54449-55663 GCF_000696425.1 Galeopterus variegatus | reverse complement strand
TTATAACTGTAGAATGAGCATTTATGGTAAATCACACATACATACACACACACACAATACACACCCAAGCTAAAACGTATAACTGTATAAAGATCAATGAATATCAAACTAATAGTAAGAATCTCTATAAAAACTTCACCCCTACTAGTTATGGCCTTATATAGAATAAACATAATCTCTTGTGATGTACATTGCTTTCCATCAAAAACACTAATTATTCTCGAAATAAGGAAGCGTTATCTGTTGCCAAAAGTAGCCTTTATAATGTGTATTCATAAATTTGTAGCACTCCGACAGACTGTTAAACAATGATGGATGCTGTTAGAAATAAACCAATATTGGCAAATAAGATTATTGAACTTAAAATGTTCTAACATTAATAATATAAAAAGAGCTGGTTTAAAAAAATAACATATGCAAGCTTTGTAACAAAACATTACTATATTTGAAAGAGTAATATTAAATTAAATATGGCCACTGCTTCCTCACAAGAAAAGAATATTTTAAACATTACAATATTTCTTTTTCTTTTGAGCCTGAGTTATTATGATTAAACTCATGATAATGCCTAGAAAATTAAGCAAATTGGATAACTAATCAATATTATGCTCACCAAGTAAATATATATATTATGTAAGTTCTCTATTCTGTGCTATAGCAATACTAACACAAAGGTAGAAAACTACAAAGAAATAAAAACAAGTAAGGATTCTTAATATGAAACCTAAATATAAAAATTATTAAAAATAACTAAAGAGAAAGTTGTATATATTTTTCATACTTAGCTTCAATTTTGTTTTTAAATTTCATAAAGCCATGAATATAAATGTTATAAAATACAGAAAGCATGTGAAAGGTTATATAGTCCTTCAGGGCAAACAAAAGTGTATTGCCTTATAAAATGCAGAACTGTTGATTTCCCCCAGTGACAGACTCACAAATAAAAAAGAAAATGGAATGAATGAATTTTCATCTTTTCTCAAGTCATGATTCTTTCTAAATATTATTCTTATACTTCTTTTAAATTATAATTAAATTATTTGCATCTCTACATTAAAGAGCTGAATTATGTCTACTTGTACATATTTGTCAATATAGACTTTAATGGATTTTTTAAAAAATCCAGTTTAAATTATTTTTCTTCATTAGGCACAACTGTCAGTTAATTGCCATATCAGTACAGTAGGGTGGATATAAAGGAAATGATTGAAATC
>NW_007729413.1:51972-53955 GCF_000696425.1 Galeopterus variegatus | reverse complement strand
ATAGTCCTTCAGGGCAAACAAAAGTGTATTGCCTTATAAAATGCAGAACTGTTGATTTCCCACAGTGACAGACTCACAAATAAAAAAAAAAAAAATGGAATGAATGAATTTTCATCTTTTCTCAAGTCATGATTCTTTCTAAATATTATTCTTATACTTCTTTTAAATTATAATAAAATTATTTGCATCTCTACATTAAAGAGCTGAATTATGTCTACTTGTACATATTTGTCAATATAGACTTTAATGGATTTTTTTAAAAATCTAGTTTAAATTATTTTTCTTCATTAGGCAAAACTGTCAGTTAATTGCCATATCAGTACAGTAGGGTGGATATAAAGGAAATGATTGAAATCAGAGAACTGGCTCTTCATTTTTATTATGTTCTTCATATATTACGATTGCTTTGTTTATGCACGATTGATGCTATTCGAAGACCAGAATCAAAGAGGACAGTGTGAACAATATTGACATGTCCCACAACGTTCTTAGATAAAAGTAAACAGCATCATGTATGTGAATTCACTTGTCAGCTAGATCTAGACTTTGTACTTCAATTAATGTTCTCCGTCTCTCTCTAGGTCTGTGACTGTCCTGGTAGAGTATCTTCACATCTTCCAGTCTCAGACGAAATGCTCTACATCGTGCCATGAGGTTTGACATCCTCAGAAACCTTCAAGGGGGCCAAAATGTAACTCAGAAATGTGAAAGAGTTAGTCACCTATGTAGTGGATCTGATAGACCAAAAAAGGGAAAATGAGGCATGTTGGTTAATTATAGGTGCCAGCTTGACTGGTTAAGGCATTACTTCTGGGGATGTCTGTGAGACTGTTACTGGGAGAGATTGGCACTTGAATCAGTGGACTGAGTAAGGACGATCTGCCCTTCCCCAATGTGGCAGGCACCATCCAACTGGCTGAGGGCCCTGATAGTGAAAAAAAGGCAGTGAAATGGTGAATTTGCACTCTCAGAGCTGGCACATCCTTTTTCTTCTGCCCTTAGACATCAGAACTCCAGGTTCTCTGGCCTTTGGACTCCAGGGCTTGGACCAGTGCCCCTCCTCCCCCCTCCCCCCACTACAGGTTCTCAGGCCTTCGTCTTCTGACTGAGAGTTATACTACCGGCTTCCCTGGTTCTCCAACTTGCAGACCTACTGTGGGCTTGTCGGTCTCCATAATTATGTGAGCCATTTCCCCTAATAAGTGCCCTCTCTTCTACCTATCTATTTATCTACCTATCTATCTACTATTGGTTCTGTCTTTCTGGATCACTCTGAGTAATGCAACTAATATTAGTCAATTCGTTAGTCATAGATTGTTGCTTCATTCACCCAGTTTGTGCTACTTGGTTATCACAAGGTGTAGGGTATCACAGATTAGGTGCATGAAACACCAATTTATTTTCTCACAGTTCTGGAAGCCAGTAATCTGAAATCAATGTGCCAGCAGAATCGGGACCTTTCAAAGGCTGATAGAATCTGTTTCATGTGTCTCTCCTAGCTGGTTGCCTGCAATTTCTGGTGTTCCTTGGCTTATAACAGCATAATTCCACCTTTACATGAAATTCTCCCTGTATATCTGTCTCTGGGTCCAAATTTTCTCTTCGAGTAAGGACATAGTCATATCAAATTAGACTCTTCTCTAATGAATTAACTTGCTCATCTCAAAAACCCTATTCCCAAATTTGGNAATTAGACTCTTCTCTAATGAATTAACTTGCTCATCTCAAAAACCCTATTCCCAAATTTGGCCACATTCAGAGGTACCGGAGGATGTCAAGAACTTCTGAAGGGGGCCGGCCCGGTGGCCCACTGGAGAGTGCACCACTTGGGAGCGTGGCGGTGCTCCCGCTGAGGGTTCAGATCCCATGTGGTGACCGGTTCCTGCTCACTGGCTGAGCGCAGTGCGGGTGCAACACCGAGGGTTGTGATTCCATACCGGTCAGTAAAAAAGACAAAAAGGCAAAAAAAAAAAAAAAAAAAAA
>NW_007729413.1:33508-51649 GCF_000696425.1 Galeopterus variegatus | reverse complement strand
TTTGATATTATAATTAGTGATTTCTATTTCTTCATGCCAATGTGAATTTTCCAAACTTAGTTTAATGAGCATCCATATCTTTTCAGTGAAAAATTTTTGATATTATAATTAGTGATTTCTATTTCTTCATGCCAATGTGAATTTTCCAAACTTAGTGTGATGAGGATCCATATCTTTTCAGTGAAAAAAGTTAAGTTTCTTAAATATGACCTAATAGGTAGAGCATCTGTGAAATCCAATAAAATAAATACATTTAAATTTCATTTATACTGTAATTTCAGAAACATTATCTGTAAAACATTGTTACAGAGATGAAGATGACTATAGAAAGCTGGAAGTAGAGAAGAAGTAAAACATAAATGAGGTGGAAGATATTTATGAGTGTAATATTCCTTCCTTCCTTCATTTCTTTCTTTTTTAAATGCTTTTTTGACCCAATTTTGAGGGCCTGGCTGGAGGCTGGTCAGTTTCCCTTCCTGAACAGCCTATTAAATCCACATTCCAACCAATTCCCTTACCAAGCTCTCACATGCTACTAAACACTCCCCTGAATTGCCCCAGAGCCAGGTACCAAACCTTGTTAACCCCACCCCACTTGCCAAGTATTATCTGCCCTCTACAGCTCCAGCCTGCTATTACCCAGTCCCCTAGTACAACCCCTGTGCAGCCCTGCCTGGTAGCCTTCTTTCCTGTGGAGCTGTATGTAACATAGAGTTCTGCCTTTCATCTATGCAAGTGTCAGTGTGCTGTGTCGCACTATCCAGTCACAAGACTGACACTTGGAGGTATGCATGTCTGTACATATAAATGAATACGTATCTATCTTATCCTCCCCAACTTCTGCTCCACTTCAAGTCTTCATTATCTCTCTGTTGAACTATTGCAATATTCTTTTTATTTAAACTATCCATCCTCCAAAGCACGATTCTTAATATCTATAAAACAAGTTATTTATTAAACAAATGTTCTTCATAAAACATTGTTATGCCTCTGCTTAAAAATTCTTTGTTCAGGCTTACAAACAGTTTAGAATCGGACTGTCTCATGTACATGCACGTTACTGAACCACGAGGATCTTTGCATTTGTAAAGTTCTCTGACACAACTACTTCTGTTGCCTGTGTTATCCTTGTCATATCCAGCTTGAAGTTCCCTAGTCATTGTTCAAAATTAATACTAATATATTCTAAAACCCTAGGATAAAATTAATAGCTTATGATTCCATAACTGTAATACATAGCAAACACTGTGGTGATGTGATCTATCACTATGTATCTTATATGGCTACATCCCCACATCCCAGCTGTAGATAGACTTGTTGAGATTAGCAAATATAGCTAATTTTCCCTGTATATTCTCTGAATTATCAATTACCTGGCAAGAAGCACCCATTCAATAATTTGTTTTGCTGAGTTAAATTTAATTAAATTATATACATACTTTTAGTTAGAATTAACTTACTGATTTGGGGTGAAATCACTTTTATTGCAAGTCTTTGGGAAAATTACAAGAAAACTGGGTGAAATCTGTTTTTTCCTCCATAACACATCAAATATATCAGAGGTACCTGTACTGATGCTTTATTTGGCCCAGAAATAGTTAAATACTGAACTGTGGAGACACCTCAATAGAATGTAAAACCAGAAATCATAAATTCAAGGATTCTTTCAGGTGATAATTAACCTAGAGTTTTTTTTTTTTTTTTCTTTCATTTAAATTCAAGAAGATTTATGCACAATATCCATCAGGAAAAAAGTGCCAAAGAAAATGTCATTTTGGCAGTCTTTAGAAAGATGGATTCATATTTGAAGACAATCATATCTTCAAAATCCTGAGTTTTGGGCCGGCCCGGTGGTGCACTGCTACAGTGCGCCGCTTGGGAGTGCGGTGGCGCTCCCGCCGAGGGTTCGGATCCCACATACAGACCGGTTCCCGCTCACTGGCTGAGCGAGGTGCGGGTGCAGCACCGAGGGTTGCGATCCCGTTGCCGGTCCCGGTCCGGTACGGGCGCGACACTGAGGGTTGTGATCCGTTGCCGGATACGAAAAAAGACAAAAAGGAAAAAAAAAAAATCCTGAGTTTTTTAAGTTTATTCAGTACCATAGGGACAGAAAGTGCTAGATCAAGATAAATAGACATGAATCCTTCATGCTTCGTAGAAAGAAAATTCTCAAAATTATAGTTGGGGTGAAAACTCTGCACAATTAAAATATGAAAAATTCTGAGATAAAAATTTAATGAATTCAATAACAACCTACAGTATCAACACAGGCTCAGGGCCAGGTTGGGAATGCCAATGAGAGCTGTAGGTAAAAGAAGGTAGGGACATTATATAAAAGAGCCATATCATGGCTAAAATTCCTCAAACGTATGAGTAAAAAAAAAAAAAGGGAATATAGCTCCAAATTATGCTGTAATAATCTACGTATGCACGAGTACATTATAGTTATATATGTGTATTATATATGTATGTCCGTATTACGTATTTCAACTAATTAATTATATGCTGTTTACTGCAAAGTCTGACTCAGTATACTGATTTATTAAATCCCAATCTTTAATTGCCCTCCTTCTTGTGTTGTTAAATAAAGACATTTGTACAAGATAGAATCAAGTGGCACTTGTGCACATGAAGCTGGGAAATGCAAAGAAAAGTTAAGGTAAATAACACCCCAGTAAACAGCAGCTTTTTTCACACTGAAACTAGGTAATTCAAATATCTTTCACTTTGAGTCTAAATTCTGACTCGCTCGCTCTCTCTGTCTCGAAAAGTTAAGGTAAATAACACCCCAGTAAACAGCAGCTTTTTTCACACTGAAACTAGGTAACTCAAATATCTTTCACTTTGAGTCTAAATTCTGACTCGCTCGCTCTCTCTGTCTCTCTCTCTCTCTCTCTCTCTCGTGTGTGTGTGTACCTAAACATATACCTAAATATATTCTTATTTATTAAAATTGGCACTCAAAATTTTAACTCAATATAACCTTACTCATGTCTCCATGTTACTTTTTGTAAATCCTAAATAAGAACTAAAATAGATACTAATAATGAATAAAAATAACCGTGATATATATCATGCTTCTACTCCACAATAAACTTATAATAAAGATCTATAATTCAGTACAAATGTGACAGCACATATTAATGAGAAATGAACACATTGAAAACATGAAATGGCATCTTCAAATAATGCTGCTCTATCACAGCTGTTCTCCACACACCAATGCAACATATGACCACAGGCAGCATTTAACACAGCTCTCAGGAGGACACTTTGTTATTTGTAGTGAGAAAAAAGGGAAAATGAAGCCGATTTGTCAGTGGTAGAGATGAGACTCTAATATGTTTGATTTACCATTTCTGGGTTCTTTCCACCATTTATCTTATAAAACACAAGCATCCAGTTCATAGAGACCTTATGCTAGAATTCTCTAGCTAGGAGTAACAGGTGGCAGCTAGTGGGGTGGTTGGGACATGGAGCAACAGAGGATTAATATTCTTTATTTATTCATTCTCAGAACTCCTAAGTATTTGAGAGGCTTTGTAGCATACAAATTTGTAAATAGAAATAACAAATTATATCAGTCAACAACTTTTATTTTCAATTTGGTTCTGTGAGTTATGAGATTTGGGGTATCAGCAAACGTTGAAAAAGAATATGTATGTATGTATCTGTATATATATAGATATTAATTTGAAGCAATATTTTAAAAGGAAATACTTGATTATCTCCTCATAATTTTTTAAAGATAAATAGAAGCCTATCAAAATATGGATTATAATACATACTTAAAACAAAGAGGAAATGAAATTTCAAAATGTAATATTAGTACATGAAATAAAATAAGGATACAAAAATAATGATTTTTTTTCAAAATGTATAACTCAAAATATTGGTTTAGTTGTTTAGTTGTCTCAAACATTGATTTGATCGCTTTAGTGTGTGCTTAAAAAATCAGTTGTTTATGTCTTTTACAATCACTAAATTAGTCTGCAATCTGACTATTGATAATAAAGAAAATAAAATGCCTTATCTCACATCATGTCAAACCATAATTATATGAACATTTGCACACAGTTAATTTTGTTTTTATTCACTTACAAATACTTGCTAGCTAGGGATTATCATTATGTTCAGGATATGCCTGATTTGCCAAAAGGCCAGAAACATCACTCAGCATACTAAGTTCTCTCAGCAACCAAAGTACATTTAGAAAGAATACAAATGAAGTATTTTCATCATTTGAAGAAAAATATTAGCTAATTTTAAGCACTTGATATACGCAAATTTATACAAACAATTTAAATATAAAAGACATTGTTTTCAGTTCATTTGATATTTGAGGGATCGTACCTACATGATCTCTTTGATGTATAAAGAGAAAAATAAAACTGATGCTCAACGTCTTCCATTAATCTAATTTTCAAAGTGAACAAATTTCTCAAATTGCAATATAGAAGTACCACAATTCTAGACCCTAGTAAGAAATTTTTAAGGAAAACCACCTAATTCTAGTCTCTGTCAAAAAAAGCAGTTGGAGAAAATAGTATTTCAGGATCATTGCCTAAATTCCATACCATACATACGAGGTAATTCAAAAGTTCATGGTAAAATGAAATAAAAAGATAATATTAATTTTTCCATAAACTTTTTGATGTGCCCTCATACACATCTTGAGATAATTTTCTTCTAGGAGGCTCTATACTACCCTTTCCTTGATCAAACATTATACTATTATGAAACCAAATTGTTTGGGGAGTCACAATTGCCAAAGGAATTGTTATGCATCAATAATATCTGGGATGTAGAGGATATTATTACTTCCCATTTTACATTATTACTATGACCTTACTTAAGTCACATTTGAAAAGGGTTGGTTTGTTTGTCTGATAATTATTCAGTAGTAGGAAAGCTTGGCATTTTAAGTTGGTCTCTGTGGTAGGCAGAATGGCTCCCAAAAAACATTCGTTCTTTAATCTCTAGACGCTGTGAATACATTATATAAATTTGAAAATGAATTTTGCAGAGTAGTTAAGGTTGAGAATCTTAAAATAAAAAGATTAAACTGGAATATATCAGTGGGGTCCAATATAATCACAAGAACATTTAAAAGCAGAGAACTAACTCCAGTTGGAGGAGAAGAAATTCAGCAGAAGATAAGTCAGAAAGACTCAAAGTATGAGAACTTAACACACCATTGATAGCTTGAAGATTGAGCAGCTGAAGTGACCAGGAATACAAGTGACCTTAAGGAGGTGAGAGAGTCTCCCAGCCAATAGCCAGCCAGGATACCACAGGGACCTTGGCCAGAAAGCTTGCAAGGAAGTAAGTTCTGCCAATAACACAAATAGTCTTAGAAGTATATTCTGTCTTAGAGCTTGAAGGTAAGAGCCCTGGCCAGACAACACTTTGTTATTGGCCTTGTGAGAACTGGAGCAGAGAAATCAGTTGAACCACCAGGACTTTTGATCTACAGAACAGTGAGATAATGTGATTGTGTTGTCTTAAACAAGTAAATTTTTAGCAATGTGCTAAAATTGCAATAGAAAACAAATACAATTACCCACAGGAAAGAATGAACTTCCAACTCTGGATTATAAGAAAAACATATTCCATTATAGTCTTTCTTTCGTTGGCTATGAATATGCTCACAACTAATTTTAATCTTTATCATCAAAGCTGTTTGGAGATTTATCCTTTTCTAATTTTTAAAATAATTTAATCAAGTTTGTGTTTTTATCAACTTTTTAAAAAATGTGTTAAATTGCTATATTGTAATTAAAAATAAGTGGAATATATGTATAAAAATAAAATTAGCATTATGCTTTTATTTATACTTTCTCCCATTGTGAAATATTTAAATAGGGTTTATAGGAATATACAAAATACAATGTAGGATTGTTTGTGACAGACATAAATTGTATTTCATAACCTCTACCTTTGGTGACAGCAGATTGATTTTTTTCTTGGGATTTACCCCTTTTGCTTTATATAAAATATTGATGGCAGTGTCATAGCATACAGTTGTCCCTGGATATCTGCTGTGGATTGATTTCAGGACCTCCTGCAGATATCAAAATTCATAGATGTTCAAGTTACTTGTTTAAAAAGGTGTAGTATTTGCATGTGACCTGTGCACATTCTCCTCATGTGCTTCACTCTCTTCCCCTGGGTGACAGAGATGCAAAGGATTACTCAAAACCCATTTCTTCTGAACAGCAAGAAACCCCGAAGGGGTTAATTTCCAGGAACCCTCAAGAGAGAGGCATTCCTCCTCAGGAAATTAACCCTGAACTGGGGTTCTTTCTCAGTTATTCTCCAGGCCAGAAAGTTACAGAAAAGGAACATAGGTAGAATTATGGCAAAGTATAGTTTAACAAAAGAGACTAGTAGCATCAGTGAAATAACAAACTGAGATTCCATAATGCAATTTGCAAAAGGTTAAGTCCATCCACCAATAAAAGCTTGTTCTTAGCAAATACTGTCTTTTCCTACAGCAATTTCCTTAGTTTTTTACATAACAATCAAATAACTTTAGGTTAACCTACTCCAAGGGCATCTGTCCTTGAGCCAACAAACTTGCTGTGTTACAATTCTTTATCTACAGCAGAGACTTTAGCCTGGGGAAAGTTTCCTGTCTTTTGCAAGCTTAATATTTCTATTTTTAATTTTAAAAGTTAGGCTAAACCTGAAACTACAGGGCTTTGGAGGCTAGGCCCAGTGAAATATATTTGCTTTATAAATGTCAGTATACTCCACACTCACATATACTTTAAATCATTTCTGGATTACTTATGATACCTAATACAATGTAAATACTATGTAAATAGTTGTAATACTGTGTTGATTTTTATTTGTATTATTTTATTTGTCATATTGTTTATTTATTTATTTATTTTTAAATATTTTTGATCTTTGGTTGGTTGAATCCATGGGTACAGAAGGCTGAGTGTATTTATTACTTTAGTGAGGAGAATAGCCTCTGAGCTCTTTGGAAGAGTACAATTAATTGGTAGATTCTCTGCTGTTACATAATCCATTCTAGCATATCCATGTAGGTCAGCCTATTAAATGTATCTTCAATATTTTGCCTAGGATATTCTGGTATCTCCACCTAATTTACTGTTAACTGTTAATTTTTATAAGCTTTGTCAAAACAAAAATTGAACTGGAGAAATTAAACAGATAAGGATTCAAAGGTATTGTGTTAGAGACTAGAGACCAGAATGCAATATGAACTCAATGCCTCCGAAACAAAGGGGAAGGAAAGATTTTAAGAAATGGAGCTGGCTGGAGAAGAGAAGATCTCAGGCCATATGTTTTTATTGATTTGCCTTATCCCCCAGTAAAGTAAACTTTCTCCTATTTTCATAGTTTTGTAAATTGGATCAAGGGCCCACTGAAGAAGTTGGGCTTCTATCTTCCTATAGAGCCTGGGAGATAGGGTTGTATTTTTGTTAATTTCAAACAGTTGGTTACTAGGTCCTTAGGAAAATATTTTTGGGTTGTCAAACTGTAGAGAGGCTGTTAAAAATATTTACATTTCAAAAAGTCAGAGAAAGAATTTATAATTAAGAGTTTTCTCAGTTCAGTTCTCCAAGAAAAGGGGACTAGAGTCAGGAAGTAGCCTGTCTAAAGTTAAGTGAAAAATGAGGAAAATGTGAAGGATGTCTTGGTCAGTTTCACTGGCATGTTAAGAACATCTCCAAGCCTCCTTGATCAGAAGTGGAATCCTGAATCATGGGTGAGTTTCCCAATGTCAATAAACTCTCCTTAATTAGTTTACAATCTACGCCCCTCCCACGCCTGGCTGCACACACACTGGTTCAGTACCTTTGTTACCTATTTGTGGACATGTTCTCCTGGTGCCCGCAGGTACCTATCCAGGTTCTGCAAATCCTTTGGTGAATAATCTCTTTCTTCCTCTTAATATATATCCCAACAGACAGACATGGACCTCCTGTGCCTAAAATGAGAAACACTAAATCCACAAAACAGAACCAGAACACCATAGCAGGATGAGGGGTTCGACATGTATACCCATGCTTGCAAAAATATATGTTATTAACTGCCACAAGATGTTCCTTTCCTTTGATTAAGCAGAGACAAGTTCCTGAAAAACAATGTTGAAACAGCTATAGCTGGAAATTCCCCAACTGACCTTCAGTAGACTTTCTAACACCAGCCAACCACAGACCCTCTCCCCCATTACATGGCCCCACCACAGTTCCAATTGAATAGATAATCAATAGACTTCACAAACATTCTTTCCTGATAACCAGCCAGAAACCACATACCAGTTTCGGCTAGTTTATAGAGACTGCTTAAGTCATTCCTGTGCCCTATGGTTCACCTTTTGACATAACAAGCCAAATTCCATGTCATTTTAATAGTAAATCTTCACCCCAACATGAACAAGGGATGTATGTTACATGTATGCTTACCCACCGCACATATGCTTGGTTTCCTTAATAAATTCATAGAATTTTCCTGAAACTGCTGCATATGTACATAAAACTGACTCTGTGAGACATAAATATCACTTCCTCCCTCCCTTCTTTGGGGCATTTGCTTTTGGTCCCCAAAAGATGCATTCCCCAATCTGCAGATTGTCTCTTTTTTCTGAAAGTAAAGTTGCTTTTTTGTTGTTGTTTTGTTTGTTTGCTTCCTTTTCCTTTCTCTGTAGATCACATGGTCTGAATAAGCAAGCTAGAACAGTGCTTGCCTATTGAGCCAAGCTAGTACCGAACCCTAGTTCCAGGTATAGAACAGTGTGACCAGCAGTGTTGTCCTTGAATCTGAAATATCCTAACCTATGAGCTTGTTGAAATGCATATTTATGATGCCACCCTGACTTAGCAAATAGGAATTTCTAGAGATGGGAACTGAGACACTTTATTTTAGCAATGTAGGTGATTTTCCAGCATATTAAAGTCCGAGAACTACCAGTCCAAAAATGATAAGTACAGATGAAGATCACTGTTGAGGAGGGCAAGCATCATCTTGTAATTCATCCACTTCAGGTGAGCACTTTGCATCTTTTCCAGATGAAGGGTGCTCTATATAGGATGCCCTCCCCCAACCTCATTGAAGCTTAATTCCCACTGTAACTGTTGAAGGTGGGAAATCCTATTATGATAATTTAAAGGTGGGGCCTTGAAGAGGTGATTAGACTGTAGGACCATGCCATAGTGAATGGATTAATAATCTTTTCTCAAAAGAAGATATATGAATTGCCAATAGACACATGAAAAAATGCTCAACATCATTCAGCATTTGGGAAATGCAAATCAAAACCACATTGAGACACCATCTCACTCCAGTTAGGATGGCTAATATCCAAAAGACTGAGAATGATAAATGCTGATGAGGTTGCAGAGTAAAAGGAACCTTCCTACACTGTTGGTGGGACTGCAAAATGGTGCAGCCGTTATGGAAAATGGTATGGAGGTTCCTCAAACAATTACAGATAGATCTACCATATGACCCATTATTCCACTGCTGGGAATATACCCAGAGGAATGGAAATCATCATGTTGAAAGGATACCCGTATGCCAGGAATGGAAATCATCATGTTGAAGGGATACTTGCACCCCCATGTTTACTGCAGCTCTATTTATGATAGCCAAGAGTTGGAACCAGCCCAGATATCCATCATGAGATGAGTGGATATGGAAAAAGTGGTATATCTACACAATGGAATACTACTCTGCTATAAAAAAGAATGAAATACTACCATTCACAGCAACATGGATGAACTTAGAAAAAATTATATTAAGTGAAGTAAGTCAGGCACAGAAAGAGAAATACCACATGTTCTCACTTATTTGTGGGAGCTAAAAATAAATAAATAAACAAAACAGGGGACAGGGAAGAAGACACAACAATCACAATTCCTTGAACTTGTTAAGACAAGCAAACAGATAATATATTGATGAGGGAGAGGGTGGGGTGAGGGACACAAAAATCAACTACATTGTATATTGATAAAATAAAATAAAAAAATATATATATATATAAATTTTTAAAAAGCCTAAAATTTATAATAAATAATAATAATAATAATAATGGCAGTCAGGGGTGTGGTTCTGAGGGCTTTAAAATGGGAGCACAAAGAGTCTGTACCTCTCTGCTCCACCCTTTTATTCCATGTGATACTCCTGGGTCACTGTTACCACCACCAAGGCTTTCACCATCTGTGTTCCCCGGACTTTGGACTTCCCATCCTTTGAAATTGTAAGCAATAAATTTTGTTTTCTTTATAAATTAACCAGTTCCAGGTATTTTTTTTTATAAGCAACAGAAATGTACTAATACAAAGGGAGTCTTTCATTCTACAGTAAAGAGGATGGGCCACTTCTTTTGCCTGGAGGGGTCAAAAAAAATCTGTGGGTTCAGATTTCTCAAGAACATTTACCTAGATATTCTTGTCTGAGGTCTCACGGTCTGACCTCTTCCATATCAGATTAAATATTTTAGTATAAAATTTCCTGCAGGGGTGAGAACTGATCTTCTTTTATAAGTGGCTAATGTGTAAGAGGAAGCTCTATTTAAACAGAGCATCAGCATTTTCTGAGTTGATAGTTGGCTTACATAAGCCTGCCTTAATTTTTTTTTTTTCTTTTAGAGCTTCAACATCAGTTAGGACCTTCCAATCGCCTTATCTGTTCCTATATTTACTTATAATTGCCTTTTTATAGCATTTCTCAAGTACTACAGTGATTATATAGCCCACTATAACCCTTCTACCTTTAGTTACTAAGCATTGCACTATGTAAGGACACAGCCTTGGACAGTGAATTTATAAAGAAGAGCCACACAATATCTGCATGTAATGGGTAAGAAATGGCCAGAAGGGGTTTTCAAGGGATGGTACATTCAATTATTAAACAGGACCCTGTGTACACAGATATTCCTTGCATTGTATTAGAGCCTTACGCTTCTGTTACGAATGTTGCTTTTCATGCAATTCCCATATAATGAGAAAAGAATTTGCCTGAAAATTTTTCTATCCTGCCTTCTTTGAAGTCTTTTTGAGGAATGTGGAGCTCCTTTCATAAATTACCCAAACAGTGCTCAGAATGTCAGAATGAAGCATTTTCCTAATTGCATTAGCATCACTCTTAGTTGTTATATATATGGAGTGAATCAAATGAAATCCTTTTTTCTCAACTATGTAGGATATTAGTTCTAGATCTAGATTTTAGCTCTCTTTTCAACTGGACTATGATGCATTTGTTCCTGTACCTTTCTTTTTCTTTTTCTTTTTTTGTTCCTCTACACTTCTAATTGATGTAATAATTTTAACAATATTATCACTTGCAAATCCTAAGTCAGTATCTGCTCCTAGCATCATGTATAAAAAGGCAACATAAAAACAAAATTTATAAAGCACATTTTCAATTTATAACTTCTTGATTTATGGCATATTGCAAATTATTTTTGTTACCCTGTTCTTTATATAAGTAATATAAAGCATCAGTATTTCATTGGTAAAATGTTTTTTTATAATAATTTAAATAAAAATTGCATACAGTCATGTACTCTATGTATTCTCTTTTGCAATAAAAATGGAATTGAGCATAATTACAAGAATTAATGACCTTGCATTAGTGTGGCTTTAAATCAAGCAAAGCCTGTAAATTATTTTAATTACAGCATCCAGTTAAAATATTTTGGTCAATGAGCCTTTACAAATTGTATTAAAATGTGCAAGAATAATTTTTCTGTGATATCTATCATGCTAACACACATTTATGATGGCTGACTTTAAAATACAATCTTTCCTTTAACCTTTTCTTCTACAATTATGCATTTATTTCTCAACTTTGAATCTGAGAAGACAGCCTAGTCTCAGACTCTCTTGGCACTAAAAGAATAAAAACATTGTGAAAAACTCTTCTTCAGACAACCTAACACATTTTCCAGTCAATAAGTAAGACTACCCACTCAGGCAGGGGTAATTCTCTACTGTTGAGTAACAAATTACCACACTGAGTAGCTTTAAAAACCATACATTTATTATCCCACAGTTTCTATGCATCAGGTGTCTAGCACATTTTAGCTAGATCTCTATTCAGGATCTCACAAGGTAAAAATTAACATGTCAACTGGGTCATCTTTCTAGAGCTTGAGGTCCTCTTTCAGGCTCACATTATTGTTGGCAGAATTCAGTTCCCTCTGCCTTCAGTAGTAAGGTCCCCATTTCTTGTTCTCTCTCAGCCTGCAGATGGTCTCAGCTTCTGGAGGTCATCTGTTGTCCCTTGCCACATGGCCCAGAACATGGCAGCTTACTTTAACACCAGTAGGACAATATCATTCTTCAATCAGCTAAGATGAAGGTGGGACTAAAGAGTTATGAACAGGGATATTTGGCAGGAATGCTGTAGATTGAATTGTGTCCCTCAAAGTCCATGTATTAGAAATTTAATCCTCACTACGACAGTGTTCAAAGGGTGGGAAATCCTATTATGCTAATTGAAAGGTGAGACCTTGAAGAGGTGATTAGATTATGAGGACCATGCCCTAGGATACTGCTTCAATCATATTTCAGCCACCAGCAAAAAATGATTTCCCCCTGGTTCTAAGAAAATAATTTTTTGTCACAGTTAGTCCACAACCACCAAATTGTAAATTGGTTAGTTTCTGCACTTGAATGAAATTAAGATTATCACTGCTAGAATGGAACTTTATGGTGTATAAAAGAACAGAGGGGACAAATAATTTTTGAGAATTTCTAGTCATGAAACAATTTCCTGATTTATTAAATATCTGAATCTTAAGCATGGACTATCTCCTCACACCTGATATCATGTTCTTTCATGAAGACACATACACATTTCCCTCTTGTGAATTATTTCCCTCTTGTTCACATAGCTATGGCCCAAAATAGAAGTGAAATTATCAACTCTTGAGAATAATTTTTCACTTTATCATTCTATCCCAATATCTCCCTAACACATTCACCTCAAGGTTGATAAATGTTTGACAATCATGAAAAAATTAGAGAAATGTGTTGAAAACTTTCACAATGCAAATCCCATCTCCAAAATGAAAGAGATAGTACAGGAGACCCATCAAATAACAACCAAGACAGCAGATAGTAAAATACAAGGGCAGAGAAATATCTTCTTCAATCAGTTTTTACTTTATGTGTAATTCATTTGATAGTGTTAGAAATGTAACCAGATTTAGCTAAGGACATTTTTATCAGGTGTGATAAATAGTATTTGACCTACTAGTACCACCCACTGAATACTTAAGTTCATGTATTTCAATAACTTCTCTGATAATCAACCACCTGGGCAACATTTGCAGGCTTTCAAGTTGTCATTTTGGGACATGAATTAGTGTTAGCATACACATAAATCATGACAGCAAGTCAAGAGGAACTGAAGCACAGAGCAGCTGGTTTCCGAATAGTCATATCACCAAGTAAAAAGGGGGGTTGTATTTATTCATTTAAAATAAATGGAATCTATTTTAACATACTTTTAACTATTTTATTTTTTGTTAAATTCTACCAAAATCACTGTTCCTAAAATAAAACCATTGTTGTTAAAACTAAGGGATTACAGTCATAAACAAACCAAAGCTTGTGATAATGAAACCAGAGAACACTCAATAATGAGGCCCTCACATCTCAGAATATCAAATTATTGTAAAGTAAGAGTGATTATAATTATAGGTTGATGCTGTTATATCATTTCTGTGTGCATATGAACGGATAGTTTTAGGGATTAGAAGCAGTACATATTACAAAAACTTGTCTAAGTCATTTTGAAACTTTGTGTCCCTTTGGGAGAGAGAATTTACTTTGATATAATATCCCTAAGTAAACACATTTTCTAGCTTCCTCAGAGAAGTTTAGTTATATCGTAAACAGAATCATTAGACTATCTTTATAGCCCTAGTTTCTTCTATTTTATACCTCCTTTCGAAACAATCTATACTCCAATTTAAGTTTTTATGTAGTAAAAATAGAGAATACCCAACAGTACATTAAAATGAATAAAATAAATCTATTAGCATTCACTTAATTTTGTAATTTTATCTAAAAAGGTATAATTGAATGTGATTTTTTGTGTTTGTTTATTTTTTGAATCAGGCACATTTTATTTCAGGTGTTTTAGATGGATAGCTGCTCTTAAAAATTTTACTGTTACTTATTCAATGCACTGTATATAGTTTAATAAAACTGGATAGAACAATACGAGTTTTGATGAAGTTGAAAAAAGAATCCTCTGCGAGTAAAAGATACTGTGAAACTGTGTACAGTTAAAATACTGTAAATCAGAAATAGGATAATAACAATGATAGCTAGCTTTCAGATACACTAGACTTCTTAGAGATTAAAAAAATAATAATTAATGAAAATACAATAATACAATAAGTAATAAAAGACAGTAAATACTAAAAATACAGTAATAATTAACAAAAATACAATAATAGCCAGATTTAATTTAGGCAGGTGCATTGAAGTCCCAGGTATATTTCTTCTCCTCACTAAGACTTCATGAATGAAAATAAGTATGTGTAAAAGGTCTAGAGATTTGTTCAGACAAAAAGACAACACAGGGGTCTGGAAATGTAAAGGCAGAAAATAGGCAACTAGCAATTAACATAGCAGACAACTCTACGGTGGGCATAGTGTGTGCAGAGGTCAGACCAGAATAGTAGGGCAGTTATTGTCACTCATGTCCAGAAAGACTAAAATGCTGAAGAGCCAGGGTCATATGTGTGCATGAAATGCTCAGTGCATAAATGGAGGATCCATGTCACAAACACCAGTGACACCCTCCTTGTTAAAGGCCTGTATAGAAAAAGAGTGGAGAGATTAATAGGTATCAAGGAAGATGCTGGTTGATATTAAAGAACTGATTGGACATTTAGAAATAGCCACCTCCGAAAAGCAGCTTCTGTCATGATACCACTTCTCTTTGCTCAGCCCTAGTGGGAAGTCTGAGGATCCTTCTCTAGCAAACCTCAAAGACAATGGAGAGATTTCATCTACTGACACTTGGGTGTCCTCTTGCCCTGTCAGCGCTGCATGAAATCAACAAAGTGACAAGTCACACCCATATATAAAGATCTTCCATTAAATATTGTTAGTGCATCACCTCTAATTTATGCATTTATTCATTCATTCATTAAATATTTATGAAGCATGCATCATGGCCCAGTAACTGTTCTTGGTAATTGGGATATGTCAGTAATTACGAGTGAGAAATATCAGTTCTCTTATGGTATTTACATCCTAGTTTGGGAAGAACAACAAGAAACAGACATACAGACACAGAAATTATCTAGTAATAAGTGCTATGAACAAAGAAAAAGTGGAACAGTTTAAGAAGCTTCAGGAGTACTGAGGAAGGAGGAAGCAGTTATAATATTATCAGAATGACCAAGGGAGCTCACACAGAGAAGATGACATTCAAGCAATGATTTACTGAAGTGAGGGAATTCACCTGTGGGTATGTCAAGGGAGAGAATTCCAGACAGAGGGAACAGGTAGGGCTAAGGATGCGAAGATGAGTATGTGTACCATGTTTGAAAGGAGCAATGAGGTCTCTGAGGCTGGAGGAAAGTAAGGGGGGAAATGGTTGAATATAAGGTAAATGGGAGCTAGGTATTCTATAACGAATTTAAAACATGAATACACTACCAAGGATCAGGACACACAAGGAAGTAGTCAGAAAGTACTCAGCATGGAAAAGGAAAACATAACACGAAAACTATAAATATAAGCAAAAGAAAATAGAAATAATAAAAGCAGCAGGAGAAATGAACACAAACCAAAACAACATCAACACATCTCAAGATGTGAAAATAAATTCGATCCATAAAACTGGAAGAGTGTGCCATTTCCACTTGTGTAATATCTACATCAAGGCTCGTTTTCACGTTTCCACATACTACAGACAATCCTAACAGTGTTGAGGGCAAAAAAGCTCTTTAAATATGAGTCATTTAAATTTGAGATTGAAATTAAAACTGAACTTTCCAGCATTGCTGTATGATAAAGACTGAATACAACCTTCACAGCTCTTACAGAAAATGATATTTAAGACAGAATTCCATTCCAAGCAAATTGCTTATCAAAGATGACAAACAATAAAGATAATGTTGGGAAAAAAATGACTGAAAATAACTATTTCCAAAATCTTTTTTAAGAAGACATGTTCTAGTATAAAGAAAGCTTTCCCAAGAAGGAAGAAGACCTAATATCCTCTGGAAACAGTGTCTCCAACCCAGCAGAAGTGCCACATACAGCTGCATAGGAATCCTAGAAAACATTCAATTTAGTGTATTCGTTATCAATATATGTTGTACACTGGCGACGGTAGTCAATGTTTTACCCCCAAAATATGTATAACCAATTATGCTTCAATATAAAAAAATAAAATAAAATAGCTGTATATAAAAAATAAATAAATCTTTCCCCTTTCCAACTCAAAAAAAGAAAGAAAACAACCAATTTACCTTGGGGCAAGACAGTAGAGGGCACCAGGTGAAGAGGCCGTGGGGAAACGGGGAAAAGTTGATACAATAGGTAGGCAATACTACAGAGGAAATAAGGGAGAATGAGAAATCAATTAATATTTATATGAAAAGTATGCAAAAGAATAAACAAGGCAAGTAATAACTCAAGAAAAATCTGTATGGAAATTGAAACAATCCTATTTAGACTTAATGGAATAGTGTTTACATTGGCATAATTATGTACATACTGAATATTTATTAAAATAACATACTTTTTTGACTATATTTGGAGAACAGAAGAGGGAGAGTGATGAAGTATAAAAGAACTCAGTCTATATATGTATTAATTGTCTGTTGCTGCCATAATAATTTATAACAAACTCAGTGGCCAAATTTAAAAAAAAATACATATCGCTTTATAGTTCTGTAAGTCGGAAGTCCACGAGGGCTCAGCTGGTCCTCTACCTCAGATGTTATAAGACCGAAGCCAAATTACTGGCTAAGCTTCATAGCTCCCTGGAAGTTCTGGGAATGAATCAGCTTCCAAGCCTATTCAAGTTTTTGGCCAATTGCAGTTCTCTGTGGTTGTAAGACTGAGATGTCTGTTTTCTTGCTGGCTGTCAGCTAGGGCCGGTAACAGAAGGCCAGGGGCTTTGGCAGGGGGCAGTGGACGAGCCCCTTAGCTCCTAGACACCTCTGTCCAGTAGCTACCACTGTTGCCTCTATTAGCCTGCATAACTGCCTGCATTTTTTCCCTATTGATGCTGTCATAAATATTACAAATTTAGTGGCTTAAAAAACACAGAAATGTATTATTTCACAGTTCTGTAGGTTAGAAGTTCTGTGGATTCCCTGTGCTAAAATCAGGGTGTCAGCCACTCTGTGCACCCCTCTAGCCACCCTGCAATTGCATCCATCTTCTTTTGCAGCTTCAAGAAGTCACCTGCATTCCTGGGCTCACAGTCTCCTTCACCTCTCAAAGCCAGCAATGGCAGGTGGAGCCTGTTCACATCTCATTACTCTTACTTTCTCTCCTGCCTTTCTGTTTCTCTTTTATTTTTTAATTTTATAGTTTGAAGACAAACTGACTTTTTTCTTTTTTAAAGAAAAATATTTATTATTAGCATATTCATTCTACAATTCGTGATATTTCTTTATGCCCTTTGCCCAACCTATCACTTCCCAAACCCCTCCCTCCCGACCCTCCATCTCTAGTATCCTTAGGTTTGTTCTCTCCTTCTGAAAGTTCAACATATTGCTGTGGTCTTTTCTTCCTTTTTTTCCTGCATTCCTTCCTTCTTCCCTCCTTCCTCCCCCCCTCCCCCATTTTTCGTTCATTCCTAGCAGCCAGCTATTTTAAGGATCCTGTGATGATATAGGTCCCACCTAGATAATTCAGGATAGATTCCCTTTTCTGAAGTCAGCAGACTACCAATCTAATTCCTTCTGCAAACTTAATCCCTTAAAGTAACCTAACATATTCAGAATTTCTGGGAGATTAGGACATGCCTGCCTTTGGGAGAACATTATCCTGCCTACCCCAGTTCTTATTCAGTCCATTCACCTTCTGTTATTGTTTTCATGCAGCGAATAGATCACAATCTGACCTAATGGAATTATAACTTGTGGGCCTGCAGCTGTCTTTCAAAACCTGCACT
>NW_007729413.1:31582-33157 GCF_000696425.1 Galeopterus variegatus | reverse complement strand
ACTTCTTCCCTCCTTCCTCCCCCCCTCCCCCATTTTTCGTTCATTCCTAGCAGCCAGCTATTTTAAAGATCCTGTGATGATATAGGTCCCACCTAGATAATTCAGGATAGATTCCCTTTTCTGAAGTCAGCAGACTACCAATCTAATTCCTTCTGCAAACTTAATCCCTTAAAGTAACCTAACATATTCAGAATTTCTGGGAGATTAGGACATGCCTGCCTTTGGGAGAACATTATCCTGCCTACCCCAGTTCTTATTCAGTCCATTCACCTTCTGTTATTGTTTTCATGCAGCGAATAGATCACAATCTGACCTAATGGAATTATAACTTGTGGGCCTGCAGCTGTCTTTCAAAACCTGCACTAATCATCCCTCCACCATCCTGAATTCACAGCCTTTCCTCGCTGTTATACTCCATCAGGTACACACCAATTCCACTTTTAAAGCCATTCTCCACTCATCTGGAGAAGAGCACTCTAAACTCTCTGTAATCTCCTAGAATTCCTCATTCCTTATATAGGCAACATAGGCTAGAATTATCGTAGTATAATCAAGTCCAGAATTCCAACAGTTTAACACAACAAAAGTTGTTTTTTTTTTTCTGTGTTTGTTTTATTTTCTTTGCTCATAGAAATTCCTGAAGCCTCCAGCAACATTCCAGATCCAAAGTTTTCTATATAATGACTCACTTTTCCAGGTTGATGAAGGTCCACTATCCTGTAGTTACACATTCTGCAGCATGTGGCTTCCTCAGTTAACACAACAGGGAAAGAGCAAGTGAGAGGATCTCATGGTGTCCATTAATACTTCATCTCAGATCTGACAAGGGTCATTTCTGTTCACAGTTCATTGGTTAGAATTAAGCACTCCCTAATTATGGGTACTGGGAACAATAAAGTTTAACTCTTCCACATTCATGGAAAGAGAGGAGATATAGGAAGAGAGCAGTACAATTTTCCACAGTAGTCACTCTCAGAGATGTGAATGACCTTCCCTAGTGTTCAATCAGTGTTGGTAACTTTTGAGACCTGATTTAGGGTTGAAAGATTCATCCTAAAACATTTATCTTCTGATTAGATCAAAAAGACGGTGAATAACAATTGCTGGCAATGGTATGGAGAGAAAGGAAGGTTCCTGCACTGTTGGTGGGACTGTAAATTAGTGCAGCCATTATGGAAAACAGTATAGAGGTTTCTCAAACAACTACAGATAGAACTGCCATAAGATCCAGCAATCCCACTTCTGGTTATATACCCAGAGGAATGGAAATCATCATGTCAAAGAGATACCGGCACTCCCATGTTTATAGCAGCTCTGTTTACAATAGGCAAACATGGAACCAACCTAAATATCCACTGATCAATGACTGAATAAGGAAACTGTGGTATATATACACCATGGAATTCTACTCTGCCATAAAAAGGAATGAAATACTCCATTTGCAACAACATGGATGAGCCTGGAGAAACTTACATTGAGTGAAGTAAGCAAAGCACAGAGGGACAAATACCACTTGTGTTCACTCATATGTGGGAGCTAAGAGAGAAAGAAGGAAGGAAAGGAAGGCCACAGTAG
>NW_007729413.1:29092-30910 GCF_000696425.1 Galeopterus variegatus | reverse complement strand
TGTGTTCACTCATATGTGGGAGCTAAGAGAGAAAGAAGGAAGGAAAGGAAGGCCACAGTAGTGCCATGATCCAACAGAGGGAGGGAACATTCCTAGGGCTGCAAAGGGGAGTAGCAAGGGGAAAGAAGAGGGAGAGGGAGGTTGGGGGATAGTTACGTGGGGTACAAAAGTTATTTTTGGTGATGGGTATTCTTCCAGTGTGAATCTGGCCTTCTCATTGAGGGCACAAGGGGTGACAATTAGCTTTGTATCTCATGAATATTCATAATAAAAATAAATAAAATAAAACATTTATCTCTTTCACCAAGTTTAGTATTGTTATTGAAATTATCTTCATGGTATCTGCGTCCCACTGATGGGTGGTCCTAACATCATAGCTGCTAGTGATGTGTCAACTTCTTATCTGTAGCCTCATTTCCCTAAATATTTAAATGACATCATGGAAATTTATCTATGGTATGAATAAAGTTTTCATTCGATCATGCACCTCTGTGTAGTTTGACCAAAAACCATTCCACTGTTTAAAGATACCTTAAGTTTTCCATTTCCCACAATAGCCTCCAGTTGCTACCCACGGAATCTTGAAATGCTTATACATATATGAAAATTGAAAATTTTTTCCTCATTTCTTGTAGCTTAAAGTGTCTGTGCTGAGATGCCCAATGCTATTCTGACTCATGATTGCATTAATTTTTTAAGCAGTATATTACCTCAAATTTGACTTCAAGCAAATTACATTTATTACTTCAGTTTTCCGGGGTCAGGTATCCAGTCAGGGCCTCGCCAGTCCTGTACGCAGGGTCTCACAGAGATGCAATCAGGGGGTCAAGCGGTCTGCACTCTCACTGGGAAACCTGGCTGAAGAAAAATCTACCTGCAAACACATTCAGGTTCTTAGTAGAAGGTTATTTCCTCAAGGCTGTGACAGTCAGGGCAGCTTGCTGTTTTAGGCCAGTAGGGAAGAGAGTCCTTGAACTCAGGAAAGGTCAACACCCACTTGGTGCGTGATTCTAAATGATTAAGGCAGGCCCACTACTGATAATCCCCCTATTGATTAACTTAAAGTGAATTTATTTGGGACCTTAATTACATCTGGAACATCCCTTAGGTTTATTGATCTAGTGTAACCTAATCAAAGGAGTGACATTCATTATGTTTGCCATGTAATGTAACCTATTCATGGGTATAACACCAAGAGGTGGAGATCATGGGAGTCATCTCAGAATTTTCCCTACAACAATGGTCCTATTTTCATCTTCCAAACATGCAGGATTTTTGAAACTTCTTATGTCCACCATTCTAAAATTTCAAGAAGTTCTGTTTGTCAGTCATCACTGATTGTGTGATGCTTGTAGTGAGCCCTTTCTATCTAGAAAATAATTTTCTAATTGCTTAAAATGTGTATTTGATTTCTTTAATAATTTATGTCTCCGTTTTTTTGATATTGTGCTTATTTTTCTTAATTTCTCATATTTCTTCTTTTGTTATTATTTAATATTTTATTCACTTATTATTTATATCTACTATAATATTTTCAGTTTATAAGATCTTTATTTTCATCTGAATATTTCAATTTCCTATCTTCATCTTGTGAGATGAAATACCATCTCACATAATTATAGAGATATTTATTACTTTTAGTTTTCTTCACCTTTATATTAAAAATTTCTTTGG
The DNA here is from genome assembly GCF_000696425.1 of Galeopterus variegatus. NCBI lineage: Eukaryota > Metazoa > Chordata > Mammalia > Dermoptera > Cynocephalidae > Galeopterus > Galeopterus variegatus. Next base: position 29,236 of record NW_007729413.1, on the reverse strand, counting down.
TATCTGTGAGTTATTTATTTTGCATTTGGTAGTTTTAGTCTTCAATTGCTATTTAGAAAATATCTTAAAATATTTTATTTTGATTGGTTACCCATTAATAATCAAGAGAGAAACATAAATTAATCAACTCAAAGCTCTGTGTGT